>NW_006239226.1:592896-624680 GCF_000226075.1 Solanum tuberosum
CCAATTTTTTTTTCCAACAAAATTATGTCTAAGAAACTCATTGAAACACCTCGAAAGAGTCCCAGTTTGGGTGAAAGAACTTCTAATGATGATGTTCATGTTTCAAATTTTAATATATTAACTCAACCCCCCCCCCCCTCTCCCCCGCCTAAAATTGTTGAAAATCCGGCGACGGATGGTTCATCTAAGTTGAAGGAGCGACAAAGAGAGAAAAAATGAAGAAAAAAAAGGTCACCCCTGCAAATCAAAAGGGGAAGAAGAGGAAGGGGAAAATTGTTGAAATCCCTTCTGATTTCGATTTTGATTTTGTTACTGAAATCAAAAAGAAAAAAAAAACCAAATGTAGAAGTTGGAGCATCTTCAAAACCATCAACAAGAAGAATAACAAAAAGTTATTTTTTTTTACTTTTGGACAATTTTTTTGTGTTTAAGTATTTGATGATATATAATATCATATGTTTTCTTTTAGGCAGATATTGTTTACATATGAATTACTGATTGCCTATTACAATTTCAAGATACTATTTTGAAAATATCAGTGTGTTTTCAAACCGTACATTTATTGGATGAAATATGTATGAAATCTGATTAATATGTGTATGACTACGCTTTAATGTTTTGATTTTGAAAATTTTATGAATTGTGATATAATAATGGTATACAAATGGTATGAATTGTGTTTTAACATTGGTGTGATTGTCTATTAACTGTGTTTATGGTATAAATTATTAAATTGGTATGAAAATGGTATGATTTGTCAAACTACTGATTTTCCTAAAAATCACATTATGCTTACTTTCTATTCTAAACATGTTTTTGGATGAAACGTGTATGAAATCTGATTAATACGTGTATGCCTATGAGTTAAATATTTTATTGTTGGATATTGTATGAATTGTGATATAATATTGATATACAAATGGTATAAATTGTGTGATTTATATGAATTTATCAATTTTTATACATGTTGTTTGGATAGAACGTGTATGAAATTTTTGATTAATATGTGTATGACACTAACTGAAGTTAGTGTGGGAATGAAACACTAACTGCAATTTATTTTACATTTAATTATAGTAGGACACCAGTTGAAAATCAAATTAATATTCATGTAAACTTACATTAAATTAAATACTCAGGATGCCATAATTACCTTTTATAATTATCACTAATATATACACTATCTTATGTATTAAGCTGGAATAAATTTTATTTTTAAAAGTATGCAATCTGTATGATTAATGAATGAATGGTATATTAAACACTAAGTTTATAATGCACTTCAAATCAATTATGTTTCACATCAAAATAAAACATTAATCTAAACGACAAAATAAAATAAAAATTATATATAGTCTAAACAAATAAACAGTCATTAGTTTTGCACATGATAATTTGAACATGCTTCATGTTGTGGCCAACTTGACAACATCTAGTGCAAGTAACTTTGGACCTTTTGAATTTCACATCAGCAACCCTCTTTCATATATAATTCATTTTCATTTGAAAATCAACATAATTCTCTGTTTCAATTAAAAAAAAATAAAAATTAGTCTAACATTATACAAATCAATTAGAAATATGTTAAATAATATTAACTTTTCATTCCAAAGACAATACAAATTTCATCCATAAAAATCATTATAATAACAACAAAATTATACACACTCGTCATTATTTTTTCACACAAATATCATTTAGACAGTACATTACAAAGCAAATTTCATACAAAACATAATATTTCACATTTAATACTCACTTAATACACATTTCATACAACAATCATCATTCATACCAAATCTATACATTTTCATACTCATTTAATACACATTTTATACAAAACGATTATTCATTCAAACTATATACATTTCTCGTCCCAAATAATTAATTACTGTCACCCAACTTTATACAGAAATAACAAAACTAATATAAACTCAACAATTTCACGTTTAATACCAATTTAAAACACTTGTAATACACTTCGTCAAGAATTTCAATTTTTTAAACATATTTCTTAACACACTTTTCATACATAATTCATTCGACTTATACTATCAAATTCATTATCAAATAAAATAAATTTTCATAAATTCGTCAACATTATAATTAAATTATTTTTACAGAATAATTAGCACACTTTCATACAAATTTCATTTAATTTATTCTATCAAATTTATTCATAAAATCACATTAAATTATAATTTCACAAAACAACAACCGTATACAAAATAAATAAATAAACAAAAAAAACACTAAATTTTTTACATTTCACAACAGTAAACATAATATGATATCAACAGTTAACAAATATGACCCCACCTTCAATTAATCGACAGTTTGATCATTTTTGTTTCATTTCGCTATCATTCTAAAACAAACGTTAAACAATAATAAATACTAACCCGAAGGATCCCATCTTTCACAATGTTTGATTAAAATTGATACATAGTTGTCAATCACAACAAAATCAAGAATTTTCAAAGATGAAAAAAACTTCAATTACTCGAATGTGGGATTTTTTTTGTTTCAAATTGAAGAGAGAAACGCTGAATTTTTTTTGTTTCAAATTGAAGAGAGAGAAATGTTGAAAAAAGAAGAAGATAAAATCTGAATTTTTATTTGATTTTAACTGATTTGAGTGAGTTAAGGATACTAAATAATCTTAATTAGTTTAAATCCCTTAATTCGTGCTATTTATTAATTATCTACAATAAATTCAAATTAAATTAACACCACAATTTCAGTTTACTACATGTTTTCATTAAAAAACGTTTTTTTTTTCATTTTTCTTTTATCTCTTTATTTTATTTAAACAACTTTTTTCAATTATTGAAAACAGTTTTTTCTTTAAAAAATTATTTGTTAGAACCTGAAATTTTTAATGTTATAACTTGAAAGTCTAAATCTATTGCTATAGCTTGAAAATATTACTATAATATATGGCATATATAAAATTTACACGTTATTTTATGTGATTGTGCCTGAGTTATAGAGCTGAAATGTCAGTTTGACATGCTAATATAAATATATGATGGTAGGAGAAAATATTAAATAAGAAAATGTCAATTTAATATATATCTCGATATAATTATATGCTGGTAAGAGAAAATAGTAAATAATGATGAAAAGTTATTGAAAATGTCAATTTGACATATATTCCCATATAACTACTTTATTTCGATAGTTTTATGGACTTTATTCTTTAAATTTTGAAAGTTATAAAGAAACATAATGATATCTAATATTTCCACATGTTTAATAAACGGAAATAATTGTACTTTTTTTAATCCATTTTTAATGTATCATTTTAATAATTAAGATAAATTAAGTTTAAAATAAGTGTCGCATCAATAAATAAGAACTTTTAAGTCTACTTTTTTTTTTTACCTTCCCTAGGAGCTCCCACCCCTTTTACTCCCTTGGTGACTCGAACTCCCAACCTTCGGGTTGGAAGTGAGGGGTGCTTAACATCCGAGCAACTCCCTCTCGTCCTTTTAAATCTACTGAAAGTCTCTCAAAAACCATTATTCATTTTGAGGAGATAAAAGGCAATATTGTCAAATAATCGATCCTTTTGTTTTATCTTACTCCCACCATTCATACAGTATTATCAAATTACTTGTTAATTTACGAAATTAAGATAGAACTAATTTTTTTTCTCATTTTACTTTTACAATTTGTTCTTTCTTGAAAATGTAAACAAAGTTATGAAGTTTAAACAATAATTCTTAAAGGGTAAATTAGTAAAACTATCATTATTATTATTTATAGGACGTTTAAAAAATGAATAACTAATATAAAATAAATAAAATATTAAATAATTTTCTTAATGAATATGTCAAATATCAAAACTAGGAAAATGTTATAAAATTACTATAAATTAGAAAACAAGAAGATAATAATAATAATAATAATAATAATAATAATAATAATAATAATAATAATAATAATAATAATAATAATAATAATAATAATAATAATAATAATAATAATAATAATAATAATAATAATAATAATAATAATAATAATAATAATAATAATAATAATAATAATAATAATAATAATAATAATAATAATAATAATAATAATAATAATAATAATAATAATAATAATAATAATAATAATAATAATAATAATAATAATAATAATAATAATAATAATAATAATAATAATAATAATAATAATAATAATAATAATAATAATAATAATAATAATAATAATAATAATAATAATAATAATAATAATAATAATAATAATAATAATAATAATAATAATAATAATAATAATAATAATAATAATAATAATAATAATAATAATAATAATAATAATAATAATAATAATAATAATAATAATAATAATAATAATAATAATAATAATAATAATAATAATAATAATAATAATAATAATAATAATAATAATAATAATAATAATAATAATAATAATAATAATAATAATAATAATAATAATAATAATAATAATAATAATAATAATAATAATAATAATAATAATAATAATAATAATAATAATAATAATAATAATAATAATAATAATAATAATAATAATAATAATAATAATAATAATAATAATAATAATAATAATAATAATAATAATAATAATAATAATAATAATAATAATAATAATAATAATAATAATAATAATAATAATAATAATAATAATAATAATAATAATAATAATAATAATAATAATAATAATAATAATAATAATAATAATAATAATAATAATAATAATAATAATAATAATAATAATAATAATAATAATAATAATAATAATAATAATAATAATAACAACAACAACAATTACTATATGGGAACTCCATCAAGCTAGCGACGGAATGTTTGTGGTGCTTGGTTAGTCGAAGTCTCCGTCTTTTACCATGTATGGTAAATGATCAAATCCCCTCCCGGAAAAAAAAAACCAACGACATTAATAAAGTACATTAAATTAAAGTTCAAAACTTTAGTCTTTTTATGATATTTTTTTCAAGATTTTGAAAGTTGTAAAGATACACAATGATATCAAATACCTACTCATGTTGAATAAAAGGAAATATCTAGTGAGCACTTCTTTCTATTTATTTTAAATATGTCCTTAGTTAAACAAATTAAGTTCAAAATAAGTGTCGCATCAGAAAATAAGAAGTCATAAATTTACTAACATTATTTTTACAACAATTATTCATTTTGAGGAGATAAAAGACAATTTAGTCAAATAATCGATCCAACAACATTAATTACCCATTTATGTTGTTGGGTAAATAATTTGCTAATCATAGTTTAACTAAAGGCTGTTGAACCAATTTTTATTGTGTTTCAATTTGTGCTGCTTATATTATTGGTTGACCCTTACGTGCTTTCTTTTGTTTTCTAATAAATTATGAGGAATTTTGTTACAAATAATCATAACTTTTACTTCTCATAAATATATATACTACAACATATTTGACCTTTGAAAAATGTGAGCTTTTTCTCTCTTTTGTCTCCTTTGGGGGTGTCCTTTTGTAAGAAGCTTCGAAAGGAACGAAGAAATATTTAGTCCATATATATTATGTACTCCACTAAACATACTAATATCGCATGCATTTTGAATTGTGGAAATTTAAGACATCCTTCCTTATCACAACCCACCTACTCCCAAATTCGAAGATCTATCACAATCAAAATTTATTATTTGTAATCGTCGGCAGATATATTTCTTTGATTCAAAGCTTATATTTGTGTTGAATAATTCATTAACTATGTATAAATAGTATATTCAGAATTCAGTAAAACAAAATTAATATGATGAATAATCCATGTACTAAAAATCTTGGCTCCATAATAAATATTCTTAAAAAATCATAACATTTTCTTTAAAGATGAAGACGTTTTTTTTTTTTTAAAAAAAAAGAAGATGAGACGGTTTTTCCTGGAATAATTAATATTAAAAAAGAAAATATTGGTATGGAGAACGATAGAGGTTATTGCAAAATGGAAGGCAAAGATTGGATTATAGAGTGGGCTTTTTTGGGTCCACTTGTATTTTTACAAGAGGAGACGGAGTAGTTATGCATGTGACATTGTGACGTTGGAATTTTGACTTTTAAAATAATAAAAATGTGGCAAGGGAAAAATATGAGGCCATTGGGGGAAAGAGTGAGGAAAGATGCAATAATTAAATTGGTAGGGGGTGGTAAGTAGTACAAACTTGGATCTAATTTCCTCTTCTTTTTTAAACTATTAAAGATTTTTTTCAAATCTGCCTTCGATGTTCGATATCTGTATTTAGAGTCAAATTAATTGAGATTCACATTTTGCAGGACTTATTTCTGAGTGGATTAGACATTTTTAATTAAAAAAATTCTACTTTCAATGATTAAGGATAGAGAAATTCAATTATCTTACTGCAACATAACCTATAATATTAAAGAGTTTGTGAAGAGGAAAATATTGTGTATAATATACGTACTTGGGAGGGAAAAAAATATCCAATGGAAGCTTCTATTGTCTACCTAACACATGTCAACATAATAAAAATAAAATATAAAGGAAGAAAGAGGATGGTAGTTCGGTTTAAAAGTGACCTCTTTTCGTTGTGCGAAGAGACATTGCAATTTATTTAATTGCTTTATTTTGGTATTCTTCCTTTTTTTCTATATGAATATGATATATTGAGGTAATATAGTATATGTTTTCTTGATTAGATTTGTCACACATGTCTTAGATTGCGTTTTGAGGGGATCTTGTCCATATTTTCTTGCTTTTTGAAACATTTCGAGAAATTATTAGCTAGTTGATAATCATTTTACGTTTGAATTTCATATATAAGTTGAAATATGAGCTGTAATTATTTTAATTAATTTTGGTGACTTTCATCTCAAATGATTTTGAAAACATTCCAAAGGTTTATGTAGAAAGTAGAGGCATGATTTAAATTAAACTCCAATACATGAACTTTATTTGAAGGGAAAAAAGTATTTTTAGTCCCTCGATTATGATAATTAATTGATTCCGGTCCTTGTCATAATATGTTTTTAACATTTAATTAATTAAATATGTATCTTTTTTAGAAGATATATCATACTTTAAGTATTTTTTATTAGTGAATTACTCTTAAATATAAAATAAATATTAATAAAAATATAGTGTTGATCAATTTTAAACGTTTAATATGTACTGATATTCAACTTCTTAATCTGATAAATTTTACGTGTTGTTATGTTCATAATTTGATTTAAAAAAAAGTTGAAAACAATGTAGACTTTTATATTAAAAATTAAATATCATGCTAACAAACTCAGATAAGAAAATTTCACCTTAAAAAATCTCAGGTTAATTAAGAAGAAGATGAACCTAGCTATCATTTGCATCTAATTGACAAAAAGTAACAATGACTTATTTTTCTCTGTCTTATTCAAGTTTGTGTAAAATAATTTAACTATAAAAAGCGGCCGCTTGATATTAATTTTTCACTACAAATTTGTGAAAAAGATAGATTATGACATGTAAAACATCTTTAGCTAATTTTGAATGTCATGCTGAAGTTTAATCCTTATCCTAATTTTTCATTTTTATTTCTTGTGTATAAAGTGCCTTGGGGTGTTTTTTTTTTAAACTTGACTCACTTATTTCCAATCTCTTATCCTTCTAACGTTTAAATTTCTCTAAATAGTATATAGTTTGAAAAAAATAATCTTAATTAGTCATTTGCCTAGAAAACTTGCACATTGTATATAAATTTTGTCTCTGCCGTGAATTTTCAGAGCACTCCGATTATTTTTTCTTTTGGTCAATCGCAGAAAATGGAACTTATTTATTTGGTAGTTGGAAAAAGATTTTCCCAAATAATTCAAACAAATAGAATTAGGTTATTAGTTATTTAAGTTTTAAGCTATTATATCAACACTTCTAATTCAATAGAAATATTCAAATACTTTTACTCTTTAAAACCGTATATAGTTGCAAAAGACATCTATGCCATGAATATTCAAAATCTACTGGTCCAACCAATTTAATTTTGTTAAGGTATAAAGTCCACTAAGACAGAAGCGAGTGTAACATTATAGTATAATATGGCATTTGAATTCAATATTTTTGACGTAGAACATAAATTTATGTATAAAAATTTAATACAGATCTAAAATCACAACACGTAGTAATCAAAACACCAAAATTTTTAAGGTTGGAACACAAATATTAAATACAAAAAAATTCTTTTACAGTAAAAAGATAGAGTTTCTTATTAAATTTTTTTCTATTTTCAAAATTTAAACTCGAAACTTGAATTAAATTTGAAGATGGAAAAGATAGGGATCCAATAATAATATCCATAAAGATAGGTAGTGACAAGAAATTTAAATCTTGGCGTGGGGGAATGGTTGGTTAGGTCACGTCTAGTAGTATATATAGCCACAATAATTGTTAGGTTGGTGGAAGCTACAATCGTTACTACGGATATATATTATTGTTTTTTAGTTCTTTCACTCATTTTATATTAGTTTTTCAGACACTTCTCTTCTTTCTTATTTATGGCGATTATTATTATTATTATTATTATTATTATAATAATAATAACAATTATAATATAAAGAATGGAAGAGATAGGTTACCCACCTCTTCTTTTCTTCTCATCCTCTCACTGCTTATCCATTTCTCCTCCTACCATTTACCCCATAATATTCACTCAGATACATGTCCTAATTATGATTCAAAATCCTACATCTGATAATAATTATTTACTGTATAGTGGTAAAGAAAATTCTAACAACAACTACTTATGGAGTCTGAAGAAGGTAAATGTAAGCAAATTTTATCTCTATTTCGTGGCATAGATAGTGTTTCCAATAGACTTTCATCAAGTAAAAAAAGAAAAACCTTATCACGAAAAAATATTCAACTTATATATATTAATCATGTTAAAAAATTATATGCTAACAAATAAATTTTGACATGCTATAATATGTAATATTTTTATTTTTCAGGTTTTCGATCTTGCTAAGTATGAGTAATTGCTTGGAGTTATTATATAGTATGATAGTACAAAAATTCTTTAATATTATGAGTGTATAAAAAATCTATTTTTTAGGTCATTCATTACACTTTTATTGAATGATAGTTCGAAATTATCTTTTAGGTAACCTAACAATGTAAAAATTGATTTATATATGCGATATTACTGTACAAAAGTTAAACTCAAAACTCAAGTGAAACCGAAATAGAAAAGTATAACAACAGACCTACTAATCAACAAATTTCTCCAATATTATTTGGTGGAGATTAAGGAATGCCAAAATAATCGAGTAATTAACATTGTACCAGCAAAATGACATAAATTTCATAAGGTACACTATAACAGTCCTTTCAACTTAATATGATATATATAGTAATACTTTCAAATTTTACAAATAAGAGAAAATTCGAAAGAACTTAAACTAATAGCAATATCTTTCACAATTCTCTCTTCTTCTTTTTTAACCCAAATACACAAGGGAAAAAAAGATTTATAATAAAAATTCACTTAGTTTCCAAAGTTCTATAGTCCAAAACACCATTACTCTTTAATCCTAAGAAATTATAACTTGCAATATTACCCATATTATTTTTACTGCAATTGCAATCTTTACTATTTTGTATACCCAAACTGCATGCAAAACACCTCGAGGGGCTATGTTGGTAATTTTGTAGAGAAGGAGGGCTAATTCTGAGCTCAAGATTTAAATCAGGACACTGTTCTGGAAATGGACTGCTACTAATTTCATCTTCTAATTGACTTAGCCCAGATTCAGCTTTGACATTTATCATCTTATTATGATCTTCTTCAATATCTTTAGTTTTATGATCTCCACCTGCAAATGAAATTGTTGTGATTTTTTGCGTTGTACCGGGCTCGTTAACGGGCCTGTGTGTCGTAGGATCAATGCCCCGACTCAAAAGCTTCCTTCTTATATGTGTATTCCAGTAATTTTTTATCTCGTTATCTGTTCTTCCTGGTAATCTTCCGGCTATAAGTGACCATCTGAAAAGGAAGAAGAAGGTAACTAATGCAAGTTAGTTCACATTTTAAGTAATTCAACTTTAGTAACGAAAGTTGAAAAAATGACAAAAATAGTTTGTTATGTCTCGAGTTAGTCTAAAATAGTCCTTCAAGTATATTTATCTGAGCAATTTTATTTTTCGAACTTCACAAGTGAGATAGAGTTTTTTTTTTTTTTTGGATATGTATATGTATATTTTTCAAATTTCTGAATTATTTTAAATAAAATTTCTGACTTCGCTGCTGAATTGACAAAAAGTGAAATTAAGGAGTGAGTAGTACATACTTGTTACCCAGAAGGCTATGGAGTTTGATAATGAGTTCATCTTCTTCTTCAGTAAAATTACCGCGTTTAAGGTCAGGTCTCAAGTAATTAATCCAGCGGAGACGGCAACTTTTACCGCAGCGGAGAAGTCCGGCAGCTTTGGGAAGGGATCTCCAGCAACCTTCGCCGTGAGTTCTAATATATGAAATAAGTCGTTCATCTTCTTCTTTAGTCCAAGCTCCTTTATTTGTATGTGCTTTTTCACAACACGGTGATCTTCCCATTGAACACTAATAATCTCAAACTACTTCTTCTGTGTAGTATTTAGCTATGGAGAATTAATTAAAGCCGGCTTTTTTCAGGACTTGAGGTGGGATTTTATAAGCTTTTGACTCCATGAAGAAGATGGACCCCACTGACGTAGGGAGGTGGTGGTGGGGTAGGAGTAGGAGAAAGGGAGTTGGGGTTGTGGGGGTGGGGTAGTGACCTTATGCTTCTAGATGCGAGTTGGTAAGACAGGTTAGAGGAGAGTGGCTGGTAGCCATTCTTTCTTCTTTTTTTTAATCATATCAACCTCATATATAATTGTTACTTTCTCCGTTTTAATTTGTTTGTTTTATTTTAATTTGACGAGTAAATTTTATTAATTTTTGTTAGTAATGAAGTTCATAGTTAATTCAGCTTTTGTTTTATGACTATATATATATTATGTGTGAAAAGTTAGAAGTAAAGAGATGCGATAAAAGAAAGAAATATTCTTTTTGAACAAAATAAGAAAATAGTAAGACAATTAAAAAATATTCCAATTAAGTTCAATATCTTATTTATAAGTTTAATTTAGACATAATAGTATACAAATGTTGAATTATATTGTATTGCTGCTATACTAATCCTAAATGAAATCCAACTATAAGAAAATGGAGTAAAAGTGACATTGATTAACTAATTATAATTAAAGGTAAACTTTAGGTAGGTGCAAAATGAGGTATTAAAGATCCAGTAAATTTAGGACAAAATGAGTGTATGATCTGTTCTCTTTTTTATTTATTTTTATTTTATAAGTTCTGTTTGTGACTAAACTCTGAACCACATCTTAAATTAATAATAATAATAATAAAGTAATTTGGCTAACTATTCAAATCTCCCCTAACCATAGGACGACATCTACCAGACACTTTTCTTGCAGACTACTAATTTAAAAATAATAATAATATTATTATTATTATTATCATTGTGCTCTTGTTTGAACTAATTAACAACTTTATTAAATTTAATTTGTGTTGTTCTACTTTAGATTTATACCCTAAAACTTTATCAAATGACAGATAATTTGTCCTAACAACTCGTCAAAGTTAAACCATTTTTGTGAATATAATGATATCATGTATGTATGGATCTAAGTTATATATAACGATTGTTTACATATTAATACGTTTGAATGTTCGATAGCAAGTTAATTACTTTTTATGTCTCAATGTTATATTACACTTCCAATTTTAGTATATCCAAATACACATCGAAAAGATTTAATTTTAAAATGCTTAGTTTATATTCTTAATGAGATAATTTCTAGTTACTTTTTTTATTTTCTTAGATACACATACTTATAAAAATTTATTTTAGACAATAAAATTCATGAGTTTTCATTTCTTTAAAAATTTTGTGTTCAGACAAACAATGTTACACGATTTGAGAAACAGAGGGAATATTAATGGAGTACTATTTTCACTAGGTTATGAATTAATATACTTATCATAAATATTTAACTATAATAATTATTTGTAAGTGATCTTAAGTAGTCATCCATTCTTAGAATTAATTAATTAGAATATAATTCATTTTCCGGATTTCTAATAATGCTTAATAAGAAAATGCAAAAAATAAATAATAATTGCAGAGAAAATTGACTGAGTATTTTTGTCGTTTTAAAAAAAGGATTATGCATAGTTGTATTGGGCGTTCGGTGAAGAAGTTGTTCAGAGTCCTTTACCCTTACATATTCTTGCTAGTACAAGCAATTAATTAACACTAATTAGATAAAGAGTTTAATTTATCTTTATTGTATGTATTGGTGAAACAAAAGATTTTCTCATCGTCAATTAGTGAAAAATTTATGTTATAAAATATATATTTTTCACTTATTTTTATCGAATTGTCCACTGAAAAAATGCATGGAGTAAAAGTTTCTCACTGAAATAGTAACAAACTTCTTAAATTTTTTTTTCGTATGAGAACATCACTATTGATTCAATCAAAATATCTATGAAAATAACCATCAAATACTTTAGTAATTTATTTTAATAGTTTACATCCAACATGCAAGAAAAGGTGGATTGAGTATATTGTTAGGGTTTCTAGAAGAAATGGAGGTTGGAGAATAATGGAAGGAAAAAAGAGAAGCATAGGTAATTAGGAGGAAAAAAATGGAGGTGGGGTGTGATTGTTGTTGTATATGGGCTTTGGTTCACCTTCCACTTCTCTCTTTTTGTTTTCATTATTAGAGAAAGAGAGAGAGACCAAATATATTTTTTAAGAATTGTGGTTCAAGTTAATGTAGGCAAAAAAAGTTGGAGATGGTAAGGTTGATTCACCTTTTTGTTCCTCTTCTAGCTACATATGATTACCTACTTCTTTTAGTTGTCTATACAAGATATTTTATATAAGCCATATCTATATTTAAATAAATAAGTATAATTACTATAATATAAGTAACAAATAGTATAACCTCAATTTGTAATTATCAAATTAAAAAAGAGATTGATTTTATAACGTATAAAGGTAAACGAGGGTAAATATACACAACTTCATTGATTCTTTTACTGAATTGATTCAACCGATTGAACTAAAAATGACTCATTAAATTGTTTGATCAAATGCTAGTATAACCCAATGGATCAAAACATAACTCATACTCCAACTTTCAGAGTCGATATTAAAATTGAAAATGTGAAAGAACTTAAATTTTAAAAATTGAAATATTGATTAATGAGCTCTCTTTTTTTAATCAAAAAGCATAATGAAAAGGATGAGAGGTCGGATCATATAGAAATTAGAATATAACTTATTATTTGATCCATTTTAACCTAACTTATTTTGACCTAAATAAATTTTGAACGATTAAATCATAGCTTATCTATTGATTTCATCAATTTTAATCTGCTCAAGTTAACACAATTAATCATTTGTCGCACGCCTATTACCTATATATCTATCTATACCTCCAATTTGCAAATGTACTTTTATTTTGAATTTTTACCCACCACCAAAAAAACCTTATCTCTCTTTTTTCCCTTTTTTCTCCTTGAAAACAACTAGTATGACAACAACTTGTGCCTATAATTCACGATACTAAACCCCTAGTCCTATCAACTTGGCTTTGATGACTTGAAGGAGAGTTGTCCACTTGTGTAATTTCATGTGTGTGTTTTACCTACCTTTTGTCAACCTTTTTGCATCCCCTTGTGTCACGTCCCAAAAAAATAAAAGACTGCCCACCTCTAAAATTATGATGTTGAACTATGGCACAGTTTTAATTTGGATTTTATTGCCACACGTATTTCTTCATTTTATCATATATCCAAAAATAATAATAGTAATAATAATAATTATTATTATAAGCTTATCCATTATCTTCTCCAACATGTTTGGCTTCCATCTTAATGTTACTACCACCACTAAAGTGCTTAAATATCAAATTCCATCCTTATCTTTAGTCCAACATATATAAAGGTGGAGCCAGATACTCAGAATTTAAAATTTTATGTATTTTTATTCATGTAAATATTTTAATAATAATAGAATTCATAGTTAAGTATTTATAAAGATTCATTATTAAACTTTTAAATATATATATATAGGATCCGTAGAAAAATTATTGCGTCCGTGGGAACTTGTAACTAGCACAATGAATCTGGCCTAGGTGTAAGAGACTTGAGAGGAGTTCAATTAAATCTCTTTCATGTGAAAAATATTTTATACGTGCAAATTGGCAAAAAATAAAGGAAAAATTACAGAAATCTCACATTTTAGTTTACTTATTACCATTATTTCCTATAGGTTTTATAAATCTTCAAAATCCCTTATTTTCGCGCATCAGATTAGTGTATCATGTATAAAATGTACATCAGATTAGTGTATCATGTATAAAATGTAATGTATCTTACTTAACGATTAATGTATCTCGTGCATCAGATTAATGTATCAGCGCTTATATTATTGTATCTCGCGCATCAGATTAATGTATCAACGCTTATATTATTGTATCCGTTTGATTCTGTAATTATAAATTTTTAAGGGATAGATTGTAATTTTGCATTAAAAGTATGTGATTTCTGTAATTTGATTAAAACTTTGTTATAGTATACACTATATTGGGAAAATTGTATATAATAGCAAACTATTAATTTAAATTAAATGTTATAACCACAGTTTGATTTAATTGTAACCCGTAGCAAACTGTTGTCAATCGCCTCTCTCCCTGAAATTCTCGGTCGCCACTCTCCCTCTCTCCCTCGTTAGTCTCTCCCTCACCTCTCTCACTTTATACAAACACAAATGTATAAA
This sequence comes from Solanum tuberosum, assembly GCF_000226075.1. Lineage (NCBI taxonomy): Eukaryota > Viridiplantae > Streptophyta > Magnoliopsida > Solanales > Solanaceae > Solanum > Solanum tuberosum. Next base: position 607,754 of record NW_006239226.1, read on the forward strand.
TTGTGTTTCTGTTTGTATAAAGCAAGAGTAAATTATATATACACATGCAAATACATATATCTTCGTCCTATACACTTATAATTATACAATACAAATCTTCCCCTGCCCAGTTCTCTTTTTCTTTCTCGCTTTATACAAACACAGATTATACAAAATACAATTTATAATTTGTGTTTGTATAAAGCGAGAGAGATATTTGATATACAAACGTTTTATTTCGATTCAACTGTATATAAATTCAAATTTTATGCAGATATACAAACACATAAAATTGAATTGAGAGGCTACCATCGATTTATACAAACGAGAGGCTACCAACGATTTATACAAATGAGAGGCTGCCAACAATTTTATACAAATCTGATGTTCCCAACGATTTATACAATCTGATGCTCCATAGCAAACATAAAGTTTGTAATGGAATGCAATTATGCAAATTATAGCTATAGCATACAAATATGATTTTTATGTTTGCTAAATGTGAAAGTTTTATAGATTGAGGCAGAAGTTCAATGAAAAATAAGATGAGTTATAGAATTTTACACTTTCAATGATATGAGTTAAGTTCATAATGAAAAGAAAATAGTTAGTATGGTATAACGCGTTAAAGAGAAGTATTGAAAATACTCTTAAATTCAGAGCGAATTATTAGTTTCATCCTTAAACTATTGACAGTCTTAAAAATACTCTCTTGTTTTTTGTCTAATTGAACTTAAATATACCACCAATCTTGCAACATGAGTGAAATACACCTCTAAATTCTCACCAGATTTAGAGGTGTTTTCAACACTTCTCTCGACTTTTTATTAAGAGTCTCATGCTCCTACAAGAGTTAGAGACCACTTGCTATGTCATGTGGTAGATTGGGGGTGTATCTAAGTTTAGTTAATCAAGTATAAGGATATTTTTAAGACTGACAATAATTTGGGGATGAAACTAATAATTTGCACCAAATTATTAGGTGTTTTCAGTACTTCTAGATCTACGCCAAAATACAATAACAGTAACAACATATCTAACATAATTATACAAGTAGAATTTGAAAATGATGATGTATACGCAATCTTATGAAAGTACGGAGTATTTCTAAGAGACATAGATATATTAATTGTATACAAAAGAAATTATATTGTTAAGCGTATACAAATTAAAGTGATAATGAAAGGGATATGGTTGGTAATGGGCATAAGTGATATTATGGGAACAATAAGGTGAGAGGGTCGTGGATATCATGTGCTTAGGTATAGAGAACAAGACTCGTGGGGCCTGTCTTAAAACACCATTGTTTACCAACCTCTTTAGTCTCTATTTCTCTTCCCATGTGATTTCCTTGCCTTTGTCATTTTTGGTCTTTCTCCTCTGTCCCACATTTGGTGGATAAAGATTCACTAATTGCTTTCTCTTTATTTATTATATTCTTGTAAATACTGTTTGTTTATAAATCATCTATTTGGGAAATCTAACAGTTCGTTGTTTTCCTCAGTAATATTAAAAGGGTTTGAATAGGGTAAAATCATACAAAAGAATTTACGTAATCGGTTCCAAATAGATTAAAGCTAAAGAACTATACTAATAGTGACGGATAGTTTGTGGTATTAGTAACCAATGAACTTGTTTTAATCATTGCCCCCCAATGGAGATCGCGGTAGTAGATAGTTTAAAGAAAAAGAGAGAAAAATCAGTCATAGTTTGATGACTTATCTTAAATAAGAGAGTTTAGACTTTATCAGTCGCAAGAGAGCAAAGTGTACCACCCTGTCAATTGTCATAGTCACCAGATTGATTATATATATTGTTGTTATAGTTAACAAGGTTGAAAGAAAAAACAAATACAAAGCACACAAACTTCAAACCTTTCTAACAAGCTTTTAGGCAGTGAAATGATCAATATAAACCAGATCGACTATCCCAACAGGAAAATCAAAGTTTTGGTGTTTTTCTCTGCTTTCGTGTTGAATACAAACACATAGTAGTTAAGAGTCTCTTTCCTAGCAAATGCACGGGGGAGGTGTAGGTGCATAATAAAGGACAGATTCATGCACCGTAACCAGAAAAGTTGGGACAATAGGAACTCTAAGAACTGAAAAATGCTAACAAATAGTCTGCTTATTTGTGGGAAAAACTGGTACAGTACCATAACAATAGATGACAATGTTAGGCAAAATAGAAGGTATGCCGCTAAATAATTCGCAAATGGAACGTGGCTGACAAATAAAGGGTGTTAGTAGTCAATCATGCTCTATCTGATCTGACCAACCTTTCTATGTCAAATTCCTAACTCAAAAATCATCAGATACGATAGCCAACGCAGAGAGAAATCAAAACCCTTCCAAAAGTATGGGTATCAAATATAAACACGGGTACAACCAATTCCTTACTATAATTTTGTATTAATCCATTTAGTCGACATTACATGTTTTTATTTGAGGGAAGAGTGCTAAAACCATAACAGGTACGCTTTATCAATAACGGGACGAGATTGTGAAAATGTAGCTAAGAATGCAAGCAGTCGTGCTGCAATTTACTTCATCCTTTTCCGCACTTCATACCAATAACTCAGTGCCACCACTGCAGCAGCCACAACAACACCTACAGCACTCTGTGCTAAAATAGTGCCATCCCGCACCGTAGCCTTGGAACCAGAACTTGGGGTAAACCCTAGCTCAGATAGTTTCTTGTGTGATATGGCGTAATCCCTAAAGAAGGCATCTTCATCCTGCAATATTTAATAAATATGACATTAATTGCTAAAGTTTTCATACCAACAAGCAAATATATATGGCTCGTACTGAGCAAACAGCATTGGTAATATCAAGCAAACAGCATGTGAAAAAAGGATTTCAAGGAAATGTATGTATGATCACATTGATTCAGAGACTTGCCTGACAAATACAACAAATGGCCCAATTAGCCATTACGCAATATATTTGCAAAATGTCCAGCCAATAATTCTGACACACAAAAAATACCTTGAAATGTATGGAACAGATGTTATCTAGGTCATACTTTTTTTTGAGAATTATGTTATCTAGGTCATACTTAATGTCGAAGGTCCCTTTGAGGTTGAAAAAGTAGGACACAAAATCCAGTCTCAATTAAGCTGTCAATCCTATTCTATCCGTACTATTTCCCACACAATACAGCCTGTCAAGACAAACTTGAAAATTAATAGATAACCTAAGAACAAGATCCTCCAACTTCCCATGTCTTGCAAAAGTTCCAATTCCAACTGTCATTGATAGGCTTGCAGATCTTTTGTATTCCACATATGTCCTTTGGTTCCTACTGCAACATCCTTCGATTTACCATGCCTCGCAAAACATCCATTTCCAACTGTCATTAACAAGGCCGTCCACCTTTTGTATCCCACATACGTCCTTTAGTTCTATTGCTTCTTTCCAACACACATACCATAGAATTTCAATGAACTTTCTCTCTGTTCTAAACTACCCAAAACATATAAACAATGTTGGATCCCTATACCATGCTACTTTGTTCTCATCATCATAGGAGAGAATTTCAAATGCACTTCGCTTCCTTAGCCATAAAAGGTGATACGTAAAAATAAAGAATACTTTGATTCTTAACATACATTTCTGAAATTTGTGCCAATTCTTTCATTTCTTTCCAATCTATGCCAAAGCTAATGGGCTTGGAGTTGCTAGAATCTTCCTCCCAAGTTAAAACCACTACTGTGAAGTCCTAATCATTCTCATAAAAATACAGAAGAGTAGTCATCATTATTGGAACAGCACCCAAAGCAAGAATGCAGGAAATTAAAATCAGCACACAGTTTCTATAACAACAACTACAACAACATACCCAGTGAAATCCCACTAGGTGGGGTTCTACGCAGACCTTAACACAACCTCGTGGAGGTGGAGAGGCTGTTTCCAAAGGAAGTTTCTAACTAACACTTGAAGGTTATAATTGTGGAACAAAGACTAATGACTCATATATGTTTAATTGAATTTTCTCTCACGTACTCCCCTCTAGAAATTGCAACTAGACTCACAAAATTAAAAACTAGAAAAACATCCTGTTTTATCTTGCGTTAATCTAATTATGAACTGTTAGCAAACTCAAAGTTGGCATAACTTGAAATAACCAAAATTTTGTTCATCCTTTAACTAACTTCTACCTTAGCATACAGCTCAACATAATGTCTGAACTCAGGATCATCCAATAAAGCAATGTCTGTGGGAAGTTTCAGTAATCCCTCGCTTTCCCCCTTAAGCAGCTCCCTGGATTCAAAAAATCAATAATAATTAGTGACCAACCTAGAAGATATACTTTATTATTTCCCTTCCTCAAAAAGAAAAAGGCTTTGGAGTCCATTTCAAAGAAAAAGGCCATAAGTATCCAACAACTAGCTTATATTCCCATATTTCTTACACAAAATATGAATTGTCAAATTTCAGTGGCTCCTTTGTCCATGGACCATCAAAGCCTGATCTCTCTGGATGTGCCCTTCCCTGCAGACATATCAAATGAACTAATTGTCATGTGCTCTGAATGTGTGTTTGGATTTCATCACTACAACATATTACTTGTGGTTCTTAGTACAAGAGGAGAAGAACATAAAAATTGAAAACTAATCTACAATTATGGGAAGAGAAGGGCAACTTACCAGTGTATGACCCCCTGATAGAGCCACTATATCTTTGTCAGACAAACCCATCCTATAAAATATGTCTTTAAGATGTGGCACACCTACCATCAATCACAAAAGAATCAGAGAAGCTCAACCTTCTACAAGTTATTTTATCAAACAATTTACAGATCTAAAAAACTGAATCTTGTTGACAAAACACTGCAAACAGAAGAATTGACTCTTACAAACTATGAGAAAAAAGGTGAACCTCTAAGCTCGAATAATGATTTATTTCGATATGAACACTTGCTTTTCAACATAAAAAATTTCAAGAGAAACATCATTGAAAGCTGAAATAACTACAGTCATCATAAGGTGATGACGGCTAAGCCAAAGCAGACTAATCATAGGAATCATGAATTGTTTTGCCAGCTCATACTCAACATCTCCACTTCCAATCTTATCAACCTAGCAGTACGATATTGTGACATCTTCATAACTTCAACCCAACAATTAACCAAACAGCAATGCATTAAGACCTTCAATATTGGACTTGTTAGAGAGATATTTTTCAGGAGTCATTAAAATGTTTATTTTATGTACACAAGTGTCAAATGAAGGGAGTATGTGTATAGACTGACAAGCACTAGGTAAAACAGGACTTGTCAGACAGGAATGCCACCTTCAACTTTTTTTTTTCTGATAAGATCAACAGAAATAAAAGTTCCTTATTTCAGGTTTAGCTAAATTCCAATTCGACACTGGGACTAATCAAACACACCACCCACAACATCCATAACGAACTAAGCCATGTCATCCTTTCTGATATTCTTTTTTGTAGACTTGTCTTACCCTTTTAGAACACTACCGTTCAACTAGAAACCCCAACAAGACACTAATTCTCTATTTTTCCACTCCTCAACACCTTACCCCTTAGGATGCACTCCATGCCTTGTCTAGTTCATCTTCCACTTAAGTTGGGTTGTGGATTTTAATATGTCGTCTCATCTGAAGGTTTTGGGATAGCCAGCATGATTTACTAATACAAATATCCTAGAAAACACTAGCAGTTATATGCATGCTAATTAGTAGGTGTCATATTCCCACCGAGGAAAAAAGATTTTGCAGGCCACATGATAACATATACAGAGAAGAAAATCAGTTTGTGAAACCTTGTTTAGCATCTGGTAACCGCCCTTCCTTTGGAGAAACACTGGAATCCTGAGGAAAAATACAGAGGTATAAAAGCATTAGCACTTCACTATTAAGTGGTTGGTAAAGAAGTAACAAAAGGTAAAAGCTTTGTTACCTTCCTACCAGGGACAAATTCAATAGTCGGACCACCAGTCACCTCGACTGCAACAACACCTGCAAGCTAAACACGGAACAGATTTTTGATAAGAATTCAGCTCCCCTCAACTAATCTGTGCATTAACAGATCTTAATAAAAACATAGCACCAACAATTGAAATGTAACAGAATATAATAAATTTCAGTTAGTAAGTAAAAGATCTAGGATCCCCTTTCAAGATAATATCATCGTTACAACATGTCTAACCCAAAAAAAATAATCAGCGCTTGCACAAATGAAAGGTACATTTTCATCATTCCATATGAATTTATCTTTGACTTTCATGTGCCATGTCATCAAGACACCACCTGTTGCGTGTCAGACTGTCATTTATATGTTACAACTTATAAACACTCGGTAAATTGTCACGGCCAACAGCACGGGAAGCAACACTGTTAAATAGAATGCTTCACATTCAATTTTGTTCATTCTTTCTCCACATATTGGATAGGTTGAGGGTAGGCAAGATCTGTAGTCCTTTTAGCATGGAGGGATTATGGCCTAACTAAGCAAGGATTCCATTTATTCTAATTAAGTTGCTTCTGTAAAACGAAGAGAATTGTCTAGAAAGAAACTTTTCCAACAAATTTCATTCGAAATCTAAACTTACAAGAAGTACAATTTCCTCTCTATAATGCTGATCTACTAAACCGGAGTATCACCTCAATCTTCATCAGATGAGCCACTCATTCACTTAAAGAGATGATCAAGTTGATGATCATCCTTTCTAAGCAATATGAAAACAAAGAAAAATATTTCTAGAAATAGAACAATGAGTCACCTGGTATAGATCTGCATACGTAATCTTTGGATGTTTAGACTTCACTGCTTCTGCAAGGAGAAACGTAACATGTTAAAAAAGGTAACGATAATGCCATTCACAATTTTAAAGAGAAGTTTACATCAAATAGTGTTTTCTGGTGGACACTTGCACAATTTAACATTCAAGTTTGCGACATTGCACGACACTCTGTTTAAGTAAGGGAATGGGAATACATTTTTCATCCTTTAATGTAGTTAAAATCAAACAATTGACTGCTTTTCACTAGGGATAGTTTTGATGAGACTACCTGAAGCACATCACTATATCCTTGAGGCAATAACAACCCCTAGATTCCATCAGTGCTTGTAGGGGTGGGGTGACCGTCCAACTCTCCTTTAAACTATAGCTAATCGAGTGAAATATTAATACATATTCAACGTCACTCCCCTCATAGCGTTTCCACCAAGTACAGAGTCTAATAGTTTGAATTTTATGGCTATAATAGAAAGTAAATATCAACAGTCTTATTTGCAACACTGAGTTCTGATAACTTTTCACCTTGCTAAACTTCTTTTGAATTAAGAAATCTATAATTAAGCTAGTCTTAAGTGTAAATTCCACAAATCAATAAGTAATTATACTGGTACAGTCTATACGCAACGGATTTCAAAACGCCATACAGATGAAATTGCAAACATATACAGCTAATACATTAGTCAACCCGATAAGCTTAAATCAACAACACATGAGTGATAATAATACTATGAAAACACAGCGAATGAAGCTGAACAATCAAAATCCAGTAGATTTGAAGGGGGGAAAAATGTTACCGCAAAAATCAAGAGCGATTTTCAAGCCATTATTAGCACCATGAGTGAACTCTTCCTCATTTCTGATAGAACCATTTGGTCCACCAGTTTTTGATTTAGCATCATACGTTCCTGCATCGTGCCATCTAGCGCAGAAACATAAATGAATAAATCTATATATAAAAACATACAGTAGACGATACATATAGTATATGTGTGGAGAGTAAAATAAAGAGAGATTACGCTAAGCGAAGCATGATCGGAGCACAGTTTTTGTTGGAGATGAGAGCGCGGAGGTCTCGACGAGTTTTCTCGATTTCTTTGATGTACTCGGTGTCGACAATTGGCTTCGCCATTGGAGAACCGATCGACAATGGGACGTAAATGAGGATAAGATTTTTAGCAAAACTAGAAATGGAGACACTACCGAGTTTGTATTTGAGGCTTCAATAGGTTGTTGGAACTTGGAGCTAAAAGAGACGGGTCAGCCCATTTGGAATAGGAAAAACTGTATATAATAGCAAACTATTAATGCAAATTAAATGCTATAAATATACTTTGATTTAATTGTACCATATAGCAAACTATTGTTATTTTCACCACTCTCCCAGGTGGAATCTCGCTCGTCACTCTCATTTGATGGCGACCTGTGGCCCACGCCTCCTATTTGTTCAGGGCGAGCGGTGTGAACTCTGATTCGATTCGGGTATTCAATCCCGCCGCTGAGATGTTCAATCCAGTCCCAAGCGTCCCTGGATTGAATCTTCCGATTTTTTATACGCATTTTCACGGAGAATTCAATTTCACCGGGTCCATGTCGGAGACAGCGGGGCAGTCGCAACTCCGATCCCTATGCCAGTTAGCCTTTGACAGGCTTTCCCATGCAAAAGAGTTCGCCCAAGCTTCTGACCACGATTCTAAAAGAAAAGATTGGTCGTACAGTCGTTAGCACTTCACAGCGGGAGATTGTATGGGTGCTATCTTGTTAGGAGGTCGTAAACAAAGGGCTTAGAGCCTTATGCTCGTCCAAGAGAAAGAAAGATTCCATCCCGTCTTTAAAGCAATGGTCTGCGACTCCGCGGCGAAGGGGGTGCAGGGAATCATCTTTTGAAACATGTAGCCTGAAAGAGGGGTAACCCGGTACCCTATGCTTCTAGCATATTCGCTATTTGAGATAGTGGAAAGGGGGTGTAGCGATAGAAAGTTTTGAATCAATAATTCCTCCAAAGTCATTGCTAGTACGTTTAATACAGTTACTGCTTTACCTTAGGCCTCAATTAGCAATCGTAAGGCCGACATGTCTTCATCCCGAAATAAGTAGATGCGGAATCTCTTTGAGAGGTAACTTGAATTAGCAGTCGAGCTTCTACGACGATAGGCATAAAGGCATGATTAGTTCCACAAATCTCACTGCACTGACCATAGGCAAGTAGTGGATCTTTATTATCGAATGATATGGGAGACAGTCAAAGCATCAGGCTCAGCATCAACAGAAGAAAAGGACTGACCGACCGCCGTTCAAGAGAGATCCCATCTCGGTAGGTGTATTATTATACATTTTCCCAAAAGAACATTCATTCATTTCTTTCTTCCCCGTCGACCACGACGACTGAAACGACGCGAAAAATCCAGACCCGTAAAAGAGAAGGGCCGGTGGGAGGCATTTTGATCTACGTGACCAAATTTTCCTGTTAAAAAGAAGATCTCTCTTCTTCTTCATTCTCAAGAGGAATGCATCAACAAAACTGCCCTTCCATATAGATCGTCGTAGCATGAACTTGGCAGTCTCGCTCGCCCTCTCTCGCTTTTATACAAACACAAATGTATAAAATGTGTTTGTGTTTGTATAAAGCGAGAGGAAATTGTATATATACATATATTTTCGTTCCTCTCTCTCCTCTCTCCCAGATCTTGCTCGCCACTCTCCCAATTCTCGCTCGCCACCCTCGCCTCTCTCGCTTATACAAACAGAAACGAAATGTATATATTGCGCTTCTGTTTGTATAAAGCGAGAGAAAATTGTATATACACATGCAAATACATATATCTTCGTCCTATACACTTATAATTATACAATACAAATATTTTCCTGCCCAATTTTCTTTTGTCTCTCTCTCTTTCTCGTTTTATACATACATGATTCTACAATTGATCTTTGTATACAGCTGTTTTTTTTTTGTATATGTATAACGAATTATACAACTGCCTTCTTTTGTATATGTAGAGCGAATTTTACAACTATTTTTTTGTATATGTATAGCGAATTATACATATATATGTTTGCTATGGAGCGCAATTATGCAAACTTTGCTATAACATACAAATATAAATTTTGTGTTTGTTATATGTGAAAGTTGCTCTTTGGAATATCCTTTTTTTCTTTTTCTTTTATGGAACAAAACTATGTCCATATTATGTCACTAGTTATCTCAGTTTGATTCGTCATCTTATTCATGTACAGATAATAAGATAAATATAAATATATTGTTGATAAGGAAAGGTGGCTACAAAAATATGTTTGATTACGTTTTTAACTTTTGAAAACGGTTTTACTTTATCCTCTCCATCCCCACTTACATGAAAATTCATTAGATATTTATCCCCACTTACATGAAATTACATTAGATACTATTTATCATTGTAAGTTTTTTGTTTGCCATATTTATCTCTTAAATAACATGTAAACTTTCCTGTTATTAGTGGATATTTAGTGCTCCAATAGCATTACTAATAACATTTTTTATTACTCTTACTCGAGAACAATCATATTTTGTTAGAGCATTACGTACCCAAATCGACTAGATTATTAATAGTACTATCACCATGTTACCTTCTGTATTTTAATTTTATTTATATTAAAAAGATAATTTTTACAACCATCCGACAGAACCCACAACAAGAACCATAGTCTTATACCTTTTACAAATTTTAGCCTGTATAATCATTGTGTATACATTATACACTAATTAGAACATACACGCCCGCACCCGCTACAAACATTTAGGATTAAGCGGTCTTTCAAGCTGCGCCTTCGTCCTTCATGGGGGAACAGATTCTATGCCAAAGCCCTTGTAGCCTCTAAAACAAAATACAGATGAGCAACAACCAAAAAATAAACATTTTAATCAAACAAGGTTGTTATGTACTAATGTACAGACAATTGCAGAGATTATTCCAGCTTAAGAATTGAAAAAAGAAATATTTATGTTTTCACTCCTCAAACATCCATCATGAAAAGAAGAATCAAGAAAACCAAAAACATAAGAAAAAGAACCAAGTTTTCAGGCATGGAAGTTGCAATTAGCTCAAGAAGCAGTTCGCCATTGCAGCTCAACTTGAAGGCGACCGTTCTTTGAATCAATGAGGTGGTACTTCTCATTGATCCTTTTGTTGCTAACAACATCGGAAAGATTTATATCAACATAACCCAATGTCTCCTGCGTTAAGAAGAAAGTATATAAACAATTAAGTCATAGATAAAGCAATCTCCAACACATACCAAGATTGTGGAAAGAAACACCCTTTCATCCCATCATCCTTCTTGGAAAACATAAAAGAACTAATCTAGCAAGAATGCATGTGATTTCATCCTTACAGAGTAACACAGTAAATGACAATTGTGGTTCACCTTTTGAAAAATAAGTTAAATAAGATGCGCCATTTCAATTCCCAATTATGTGGTGTTGTTACTATTGACTGCCAATACACTTCAACATCATATTCGAAAAGGTAATCTCAAGTTTCCAGAGAAATACTAATTGCACCACTCACCGTTCCTCCCTTAGGCCTTAAGGCATAGAAACAACAGAAAATGCAACGTATGTACCTTAGGATGCAATAGGCCAATCCTTGTAGAGGTGCTGACAACTTCCATATGCAGCCTATCATTCACAGGAGGCTCCTCCAACACAAAATTAAACTCCTCTCCCCATCTTGGATCCCTGTTCTTCTTGACTTGCTGTTATCAAGGTGGATAAAATCACGTCTAATGAAATGTGAGCAAGATTAGACATAATATAGACCTATGCAGGAAAATTCTTGCATAGTCAAAGTCACACCTAAATACCTACTGCAGATTCAGAAAACCTACATAAAGAAAGTTTTTAAGTAAATGAACCTGCAGCAGTTTCTGTTGCTAGTCCTTCTGCATGTCTTATTTACCAAACACATCTAAGTATTTATTATCAATTTCAACACTCCTATCCAAACACATAAAAGTATTTCTTAAATTAGCTTCAACACTTAAATGTGCTTTTAACACGTGAAAATTATCAGTTTCTTTAAATCAACTAAGGCTCTTAAAAATGCCATCATTATCCTCATTTAGGTGGCATAACCTGATAAGCATAAGGGTAAAATTACTGTTTAGATAGGTTATCACATCAAGGTTATCAATTTCAGTTCTTTAGGAAGTGGTCAAGTAATCAAGTACTCTGGAAAGCAGGGGGTGAATTCTAGAGAACATGGATACCCCGAGGCTAGCAAGAAGACTAAACACTTGTGGGGTAGAGGTGCTGAGGTTGAAAGGTTCAAGATGAGTGAGAAAAGAGTCATATATATCCAACCAATTTGTATTGCCAGCCAACGAGCGGCCAATGAAGGCTAGAAAAAATAGGCAACTTTGTACCTTAGTTTTTCTCTCCTCTCCTTTGAAAAGAATCTTGACATATGGATTAGTATGGTGCTTTCCTTCAACATCTTGAGCTTCGTGGACAATAATCATAAGGACGCCTCCCCCTGGTGGCGTTCCTTCTGGAACCTTATGTGCTGCATCATTATCTTCAAAATCTTTTGGCAACTCATCCTCCTTAAATGGTTTGTAGGTTAATTCCACCATGATCTGACCACGGTCCTTATCATTTTGAGCATCATTCGCATCCATATTCTTTAGGAGATTCAGTGTCATCGTTTTTGATTCATCAGGAGTCAAATCTTTCAGTGGAATAACGTTCATGCCCATCTTATCATGCTTGCCAATCTGAATAAAGAAGGGGGTGAAAGTTTGAGATAGCACAAAGAGGGAACCAAAAAATGAATGTGTATCGTGGAACTAGAAAGTTTACCTGCTCCCAATCATAAACAGAGAGCTCCAATGCTTGCGATTCTGGATCTTTAACAACCATATTAAATTCCTCATTCCACTCTGGATTTAAATTCTTATGCCTTACAGGGGTTTTCTTTGAAGGAAGTTTTGACTCAGTGAGCTTAAGTTTTACGTAAGGATCAGATGCACCCAATAGATCTTTCTTTTTCAGATTCATTGCCCTCAGAATCTTCACATGCAGGACCCCAACAGGTTTTTTCATTGCTCTACATGTTCGGAAAGTGAGAACAAAGTTATTCAATTAACTGAAAGTGGTAACAAAACCTTGGATGAAGAATATGATAACAAAATCTAGAAGTTTAGAAGACATACTTGGATGGATCCAATATCTGTACTTCTAGAGTTTTAGGCCAAAGATACATGTTAGCAACTTGATCTTTAATGGTCTCCTGAAAAAAGAGCTCCCCGATATTAATATTATATCTTTTGGCCATAGCTACAAGTCTACAACAGAAGTGTTATCCCCTGCACATGCAGTTATAGCAGTGTCTTTGTGTCATTAAACTCATATCTCTATACTCAAAGTTTTGATAAGAAATTCCTAGTATTCTTAACCTTAGAAGCTAAGCAACATATATGCTTACAGTCTTCAGTAAAATACAGGAAAGATCTCAGAAAGGATCCAGGCTGTTTATTCCAAAATAGAGCAAATGAGAGGCATAAATTGTTTCAAAAAGAAATAGAAGACCATGGACATTAGAAACTGTAGTACCTGGACAAACCTGTACAGGCCAGGGATGGACATAAGATCAGCCCCCAAAAGCTTCAATCCAAAGTCAACATGTGGCTGTAAACCAATCAGAATGTACAAAGATGATGTTTTCGTTTCATTTTTGGCTTAAAGAAAGCTAAACGGAAGATGAAGAATCTTTACTGGACATCATAGACTCCTTGTAAGATAGGACAAGGACATATATCTTTGCCTTTCAAACTGTAAATATTGCTTAAGCACAGCCTTGATGCCGACATTAATATACTGTCACCTTTCTCAAAAAATAAGATTCTACTAAGATGAATGTCAACAAATGAATGTGCCTTAATAAATTGAAGTGAGTCCATAAATATATTATATTAATGCAAGACCAAAGAGGCTGTGCAATATCCAGGATATCTAGAGCAGCTTGCCCCTATCAGCATATTTAGAATCATCTTAATTCTAATCAATGCCTCGATTATTCCCCAGACCAATGACATCTGTACATTCAACCCAGAAACATGCCGTTCTCCCAGTTTTGGCAGTAGGGACACCAATGAAGGCTGTAAGCATATGCTATCATCTCTCATACATCTGCATTGTTATGGAGCCATTTTATTACACTAAACTTCAACCTAAGCAACCAATTCTGCTCCAGGAAGCATCACTGCATGCAACATTTTGTGGCGAGGGAAATGGCAACCATGGTGCGGTAAATTATTTTTTGAGAAGCTATTTTAGCCAACTATGTGGGTAGGTATATGCCGGAAGGATCACGTGGATAGTGGACTTCAGAAAGCCAATAGAAGATTGAAATTAGGAGTGAGATGAGGCAGAGGAATTTCTCAGCAAATATATCAATAGGAGAAGATGGCATGGCCAAGATGATATAGAGAGGGTCATGGGAAAAGTCAATCAGAGTCAAATCGGTTCAATTGAAGTTAACACAAAGAGACTGTTTAACAGAAAAGAAAAAGAAAAGAGGTAGGTGTGAAGGAATTATGAAGTGCCACGGCAACGCAAAAGTAGCTGTTTCCACTTGGTAAGCAACACAGACAATTTTAATGGGGGATAGTCCACGGAAGAGGGGTCAAACATTATGAGTTGGAGTTGGACCATATCGTAAAGGAATATGGAGAAGACAAATACCACCTCATGTTGCACTGCAGCTTTTCATCTATGTTATGCACACTATTATTCTCCTTGTTAACATTCCATGGGAGCTACCAAGATCAGGCGATAAAGCAATGTTGAGATGGAAAAGATTGGGAGAGTGAAAACAGCTTGGAGAACAATTTCTTAAAACAGTATCATTATACTAATATCTCTTTTGTATTATTTAGAATAAAACATATAGGAGACTAATCCATAATAGTGAGATGAATGAAAAAATATAGAAAGATCATTCTTCTTTACCAACATTCTTGGTGTAAAACAAGAACTCCTTTTTGTTTTACAAGAAAAAAGGGGATAGTTTCATAGATGATTGTACCATCAACTATGTTCTCGAGTAATCAGAGAGTGGAAAACATGCCAACGATATAACCACATGATCACACAAGGAAACAAGGCATAATAGCTTTGCTTTACAAAAATCCCTTTGTTTATTTCTTTTCTCCCCACACACAAAAATCCCTTTGTTAATTTCTTTTCTCCCCACACGTATATCTACTCCTAAAAAAAGTCTCAGATGCATAACCTACCTTTTCCATGAGGGACACAGAGATATTGGCAAAACATGGAAAGCTTGGAACCAGAGGCTTCAGAGTAATACGTGGAGCTGCAAAAACCTGCAAGTCCACAACCTGAAATATCCACTCAAGAAATTAAATTTTGGCTTTTGTTGGATTCTTTGTTTTGAAATTGACTTTTGTTGGCATTCTGTTGGGTCAAAATATCATCAAAATGTAAAACATGAGGAAAAATGCAAAACCTGAACAGTTGCTTTCAATCCGAATGCTTTGACCGCAACAGTAACATCAGGATTTCCAGCCCACTTTATTGATGGTTCCATGATCAATTCTTTTTCTTCAGTAACATAGACCTTCATCCCTGCCAAATAGAAGCATCAAATGAATTTAAGCAGAATGACAATAACTTCTCACTCAACTGCTTAACCCCTTGAAATTAGATATGATCATGAATTTCAACAAATAAATGGATCAACAAAAAAGTGACACACGGCCGACTCAAAGAGAGAGAATAATCAGTTAATAATTTTTTCTCCAAAGACAAGTTTAAGTCATTTTAGGCAAAGCATAACTTATGCTACGTATTATTTTTCTATTAATCTCAGCACCATGTAAGAGGAAAAAAAGATAAAATAAAATTTGTCCATCAACGTAGAAAACGACTAACCCTGGAAAGTAGGAGGTAAGGACCCCAAAGTTAGTGTTTCAAATTCAACAGAATCAATTTTATACTTCGGTATTTGTTCAGCAATAATTGGTGCCGCAATATCTTTTGCAGTCCTGCAAATTGCCTGTTTAAAAATAGTTGAGTACTAGTTAGTTTATTTCCCTTTACAAATATATAGAGGAGATAGATAATCCAGAATGTTGTTCAGGCATGGAAGTACCTTGTCCAGGTAAGGCCACATATACTCAAGAAATTTGTTGAGCCAGTCCACCTTATGTTCAGAAAATATGAAGCAAATTAAAATATATTCACTGATGAGCTACTTTAAATGCAGGTTAAAGGCCTCAATATTCTTACACGGTCATAATCCGGACATTTGACCCAGAGAGGAATTTCAGACAGCAACTGCTGCAAGCTTTTAGAATCTCGCTCAACCAATGGACGAATAACAGGGTCCTGATATTTACAAGAAATCCATTAGCTGTTCAGCCACAAAAGGGACAAAATACTTATTGGGTACAACTAAAAAGAAGTAGCTGTAAGTAAACAGATACAGGAAAAAAATGAAATACACTGAAGAATAAGTGAAATTGTTTAAATGAGACAGATGCAACCAACTAAGTTGTGACCTCTATTTTTAATTTATTTGATTGGTAGGTAAGTTATGGCATTTACAATTAATTTTTTAAGCATCACATTAAAATTTAACAACGCCGGTTTAAATATTCATATTCTGCAATTTGTGAAAATTTTATAGAATAATATTAGTATTACTACTAATGAAATGGTATCAAATACTTTGAGCCATAGCCGTCCATGGGTTAGGATCATTCATCTTGATGTGGTAGCATTCTCCATGATTGAACAGTCCAAAAAGCATAAAGTAAAGACATGATTCCACAAGAAAGTACTTACCAAGAAAGGTGATACTTGACTAAGAAAAATCTTTTTTCCCTTTTTAGCTTGCTAGTTGGATATTTAGGACGTTCATAGGATTGTATAAAAGCACCACCCCTAAGATTCTTTTGATAAATGTCTTACTTTTATTAAGTATAGCTTAATGAGATATACTTCCAACAAAATGAAAATAAGAGTTAATGTTTTCTTCGCAAAATGTTTCATCTATTTCTTTCTATTGTTATAGTATCTGTTTACTTCCTCACTTAGATACTCTCTTGGCTACTTTTCCATCTTTCGTTTTAATCTTGAGTATTTGTGTGTGTGTGTGTGTGTGGGGGGGGGGGGGGGGCCTCT
>NW_006239226.1:625100-658652 GCF_000226075.1 Solanum tuberosum
GGTCCTCTTCCACCCTCTTGAAAGAGATAAAACTCTTCATTGAAGAATCTCAAAAATGGAAAGAATTCATACAAAGAAGGATAGGAGTATAAAATTACTCATTCATGTCTTACGCTACCAATGACCTGACAGAGAAATTTCCCAACTTAACATGCTTGATAATTCTGAAACTCATGTTTCATTTACAAACATCGATAAGTATTATCAAGTAGAAGTCAAATTATCTACAAACATAATGCTGAAATTACAAAATATTTTGGAAATATGTACTTCCTATTTGTCAAAAAAGAAACAAAATTTGAAAAATGGAAATTAAACTTTTTTTCTGAAAGCGTATAACCTTTCACATGATCGAAAGATGTGTGATTTGGTAATAAACCAACCATTGTCACATTTTACAGGTCCATGTCAAGTTTTGTGTTCTCCTTATTGAATTGTGTGAATGTCTCTATCTAAAAATTTAAAGATATGGAGGTGGCACACTTCTATTTACTTAACTAATAATAATGTGTTCAAGGCATCCCCTCACGTTCAGACTCTTTTTTTTTTATGACAAGGGAAACCCGCAGCCGCTACCCTTTGGGTGCGCACAGGGTAAAATCCCCGCTCCTGTGCAATAGCTCGCAAACCACATAGGAGAGGTAACCCGCACTAGGCAAGCCCGGTGCGACGAGCTCGACCCAGAAGGCAAACCCCTGGCAAGGGGTTTCGAACTTGAGACCTCCAACATGGAAGTCCTGAGCCCAAACCACTGGGCCACCCCGAAGGGTCAGACTCTCCTTTACCTGGGTGAAAATCCAAATATGTAATTGTGAAACATGACTCATAGATCTTTGTCTACTCTAATATAATATTGAATTGTGTGATTGTCACATCTAAAAATTTGAACTATTGAAGAGTACAATTGTTCATTTACTTTATTATGTCTTTAGCAAGCCTCCTAATGTGAAGGCTTGATTCTTTCATGGGTCAAACACGTGGGATCTTTCTTTTATGAAGGGTTGTAAAAAGATTTGAACCGAAGACCTTTGCTTGCTCTAATAGCATGTTGAATTGTGTGACATCTCGTTAAGAAACTAAATCCAAAAATATCATTATCAAGTGGATGAATCAAACAGCCAAGTGAGTATTGCCCAACCCATCTAATAAAAAGGTCTCGAGAAAAACATAAATAAGTCCGGTTTATTTGACATGCTAACTTTTAGGTTTCACCTATTTTCTTCACAACTTTGGAAAAACCTATTGCTAGGCTGTTATAGTTTTGCAAGCACTTGTTGGATGCAAGGTTCACCTGATATTTGACTGAATCTAATTGAAACAAATTGTGCAAGTAAGTTACCTTTACTTAAGGAATAAACAAGATATAAGTAAAACAGTGACCAATCCAACAAAACACAACTAGTGATGTCCGGTAAAGCATGCAGGTATTATTCTGAAAAGAAATCGAAACTTTAATACTTCAGTTCACGTTTTTCTCGCTTGATATATCTCACAAATTTTTCAAATGGTTCTAGTTAGACACTGCTATTCCTAGCTAATGATCGTATAACAAATGCTTATAACATCTGCATCCATATCCATGTGATCTATTAATTCCAAATTGTACTGCTCTATTTCCTACAAAGACAACAACGCCTGACCTCTATAAAAACATTTAAGTAGAGTGTATGTATTGTCTTCTAAATTTCTGATTAAGATTGTCCATTTTACAACTCTAGATTTATAAACCTAAAATATGTGTCTTTGTGAAATGAAAATTTTCAGTACACCAAATTAGGGTTATTAGAACATAGCCCACTTTGAACTTCTAAACATCTTTTTTCTACTATCAAAGTCCTAGAAGTCAGAAACAATACTGACCCCTGCATACTCCCTTCCTAGTATATTAATTAGTGAACATTTTCAACACTTTAATTTATTCATACACCAGGCCACAACTGAAACATTCAATTTAGTAGCAATGACGCATCGTGTACTTGTCTAAACCACACAATTGAATCCAGAAATTCAAAAGGGGTAAATGTGTTGCCTCTAGTAAATTAGGTCAACTATGGTTTGACTTAGACAACTATACTAGCCTAAGTCCCTACAACATCGGAAAATCGTATGCAGTTTTTCCTATCCACATTCCATTTCCAATTAACTGGAAACCGAATAGAAAATTAACTTAATTTTTTCTTTCAACTGTTAGCCCACAAAATCAAGTAACTCTTTCCTCATTTTCCGATCGGCACAACGCAAATAGTAACGGAAAACACATGAAATAGAGCATAGACCAATAGTGAAGGTAGCAATTGAAACAAAAACAGAACAGAAGAATGCAAAACCTTAACATCACAGGGCTGGAAATAGATGAATAGATAGTAACCGATCGTCAATCCACATGAAACCCCAACTCCAAATCCACAAAAACCCAAAATCGTACTCACAAAACCCATCTCAGAAAACCTCAACTCTCCTTGAACTCTTCAACTCAAGAAAAGCATATTTGTGAATCTGATATTCCTTTTCTCTTAATCTGATATGCCAACGCCATTATTATGATTAGAAGAAGCCATTCGACTTAGAGGTAAAGGACGAATATGTCCTCGCATGTTCTAGTTCTTTTGGCACATTCAATGCCATGTAAACCGTGTCCTTTCAAGTCTTTTCAACTATTTATATATAAGATATTTCGGACAAGCTTTAGCGCAAAGGACGCTCTGGGTTAAAGGAATAGTGTCCAAATTAACTGACACGTAAAACTTCTTGAAACGGCGATACATATTAGGGGTTACGCGTTTTTTTTTTCTTTTTAATTAACCGTTTGGGTTGCCGACGTTTTTTGTAAGCTAGCAGGGCCCCACTAATTAAAGTCACCTAAATTTCATTACTATGGTCAATTTGGTTACATACGATGATCAAGTTTTTTTTTTTTGCGCAAGTTTGCATAACCCTATACATTGTTTAGGTATTTTTAAAAATAAATTTAAAAAATAACCTCTTAGGGAATAATATTTATATTTATTTACATTTAATAACATAAGTTATACTCTTATCATATTTCTCATCTTTTCAAAAAATATAAAATATAAATAGTTAATATAATATTTGTTACGTATTTTTTTGTCAAGAATAAAATAAGCAATACGTAAATAACAAAATTCTACATTATTAATTCTTATATTATTGTGATATATTGTAACTCTAATCAAACACCATGGGTTCCCTTATTTTTGGTTTATCATATCTATTTATATCTATATATAATATATAAAGCTAGATGTTAAAAAAATTATATGTTACCTTTCTTTGTTCAAGGATCCTATTTATCAATTTTAATTTTTTATTTTATTTTTCTACTTATTTATTATTTGACAAAAAAAAATTATATCAATTACTACTCCACTATTCATTGTTATACTTAGGTGTCACAAAATTTTCTTCCACTCATTATTATTCTTTATTAAAAAAAAAATTAAAAGTCTCAATATTTACTACTCCAATCTTTCATGATATTTATCTTCTGATTTTATTTTTTTGCATTTTTTTCCTCTTTTAATTTTGTTAAACACAATGGAGTAGAGAAAATTATTAAAATGGTCCTTGATGTACTGGAGGTGCTTTATTTTGGTCCTGAATATATTATAGGTGATTGAAATAGTTGTTTATGTATGACAAAATGTGTTCAATTTAGTCTTTTACCCTAAACTTTACAATTTACCCCAAAAATTGTTAAATATAACGGTGGAGCCCACATAACTTACAAAATCCACCATTTTTACCATCTTTATTAGCTCAAAGAAAGAATTTCATGAATTCTAAAACACCATTTTCTCTAACATCTAACCACACAATTACAAAATAATTATTGTAAAAAGGTTGAATGAAATGGATCGTCAAGAATCTGATCGTCATTCTGCTATAGCTAAAAAACATACATAATGTTTGTGACTGAAGTTTTTCGAGCTGTCGCATTTTCTTACTGTTCTCGTGTCCTCTTACTTTTTTGTTGGGCAGTCGAACCTGAATTCAGGCCACCAATGTCCGAAATCGTGCAGAATCTTCTGCAGATGATCTAAAGATATCATCAAGATTGAGTCTTTTAACATAGATGTGAGGGATTCAAGTAACTCCCAAGGAGAAATCTTTACACAACATTTCATTAAGCTCAAATATTGTGTGCTATCATGAGTAATGTAATGTAAATGACTTTATATTATGTTGTTATTAGGTTGCTTGATGTGTGGTTCTTTTTCATATATTGATAAGAAAAAAAAGTGTTTTAGAATAATAGTTTTGTAATTGTGTGGTTAGATGTTAGAGAAAATGGTGTTTTAGAATTCATGAAATTCTTTCTTTGAGCTAATAAAGATGGCAAAAATGATGGATTTTGTAAGTTATGTGGGCCCCACAGTTATATTTAACAATTTTTGGAGGTAAATTGTTAAATTTGGGGTAAAAGACTAAATTGAACACATTTTGTTATACATGAAGAACTATTTCAATCACCTAGAATATATTAAGGATCAAAATAAAGCAACCCCAATACATGAAGGACCATTTTGATCATTTTCTCCAATGGAGTAATACAAAAAAAAGGGTTTATTCATTTGCTTTTTTAATAAAATTTAAACACCCAATGAACGTTTAATAGCTCATGGATTTATTTTTTATCTTCATTATTTATTTTTTCTTCTTTTATTTGTTTTAATAACTCAATAAATGTGTTTTTAAATGGAAGCAAAAACTGTTTTTCTGCTATTGAGAAGAGATAGAAATAGAAACAAAAAATTATTTTTATCAAGACTAAAATATCTTTTTCATATATACATATTTATCAATATATTTCTTATTAATTAATTAGCATATTTCAGAAGTTTGGTTAAGTTTCATTTAAATTTTTTATTTTTTATTGTTATATAGTAATTTTTATAATTTATTTTACGTTTATATATTATTATTTTACATACTATTTTGTAGAATTAGAAAAAATGTAACAATAATATTTTTACAAGATTAGAAAAAAGAAAAAAAATAATTAAAGATTTCAGTCCCTCAAAAAGGTATATTGATTGAAAATTTAAATATGTAAATTTTAATTTTTTTAAAAAATTGATTAATTTTTATAATAAATATTTAAAATATTTTCTCTCTATGAAATAATTTTAATATTAAAAGTACATTAATAGTTGTTCTTTCTTGTAATTTGACTCTTAAAATCACTTTTTGAAAAATATTAGTCAAACGCAAATGAATCAGCCAAACACATAATGTTTATTTTTCAAAATCACTTTTTAAAAAAAATCATTTTAGAAAAATACTTCTAAAAATAAGTTATTTTTAACAATAATACCAAACAAACTCTTGTTTTATTAGAGATAAGATGCCTAAATAAAATTATGTGCAATGTAATCATCATAAAAACTTCCACAACTTATGAAAACACAAAACTCAAAATAAGTGATGGAAAAAAAATGAGTATATGCGTCTATTAAATTATTCCTTGTTTGCATTAATATAATATTTAATTTTAATTATTTACATAATTATTGGATTTGATTTTCTTTTTGATAAATGCTTTGATTTATGAAATGACCGATTAGATATGTGATCTTGTTTACATTGATTTTTCAAATGCATATATTCGTTAAATTTGATGTAGAAGTTTCAATCTTATTTACATGTCAATACGATGAATAAGAAAATTATAGATATTAAAAATATCTCTTTAATTAACAAATTTCGAAGATTAGTTTGTCAATCAACTTATTACTTATATTCAAATGATAAAATAATCATGCACAATACATGTATAAGAAGGAGGTGAAAAATGCATGCTTTGATATTGTTATTGTTTTTTTGCCTTGATATTTAAATGGTGTTAAAGTAAATCCTCGTTTTCTAGTGTCATAAGAGAATTCATTCAAAATAAATAATTTTTAAAAAAATAACCCACTCCTTGATAGTATATTACTATATGGTTTCTTACTATACTTTTCTCATTGTATTTTTATTTTTTTACAGTCATGATAAATTTCTCTTATCCTCATGTTCTCTCGAATAATCCAACCTAAAATTGAATGGAATTGTTCCAAAATACAGTTCATATATAGAGAAAATACTTATTCAAGATAAATCATCAAAATAAACTCAATAATTATTTATGCATGTGTATAACCATAAACAATATATTTAATTTATATTTAAAGAAAACAATATCCATAGTGAATCATATATTTTATATAATAGATTCGACGAAGAATAGTAAAATGTGATTATTTATCATTGCGATATCTAACTAACTTGTCGTCTTTCAAATTTGATGAACTACATATAATATATATCCCTTTAAATTATTGTTAGCGATTAATCGACTTATTTGATGATTAGATATGTATTTCTTCTTAGTTCTTACTATAAACGCTTTTCATATGCATCTCAATCTTGCATAACTCATAAATTAAAGGGCAAATGGCCTGATATACCCTCACCCAACTTTGTCATTTAGAGCTAATATACTCGTTCGTTGTAAAAGTGACTTACATATGTTCTTACTGTTACAAAATCGGCTCACATATGCCCCTTTTTGTTACAAAAATGGCTCTCAAAATACCCCTTATACGCGACTGGCACCCAACTAGCACTACCCGCTAGGCGAACCAGTTCATACCATGCACTTAACATTTAGTCAAGACTCAATCAAAATAAATGCAAGTTTCAATACTCCAATAATTAAATACGAATAATTAATGATCCCAATTGTTCCATATGTATTTACGAATAATAATAATAAAATGAAGGAACAAAACTCTAGCCCAAGATCCCACACTAGACCATGGAGCATCTAAAAAATTACAGAGAGACTCAAAGTCGGTGTGCAGTTATAAACAAATGGTATAACTCCTTTTTGGGAGCCTCCTTGAACAATCTGGAGGTTCACCTCAACAACTGGATCAACTCTAACGAACTCATCTGCTTCTAGCTTCATCCTCAATAACAACATATGCATGGACATACCCCTCATCTTTGCCATTTAGAGATAATATGCCCCTCGTTATAAAAGTGGTTCACATATCCCCCTACCATTACAAAAATGGCTCACATATCCCCCTACCGTTACAAAAGTGATAAAATTAATTTTAATTTTTTAAAATATTTTTTAAAAACATGTATTTGATTTTTTCACACATAGTTTTTTTTTGACTTCTTTGATTATTATTGTTTGAGTTTCTTATTCTTATTTCACTTTATTTTCATTCTCTAGTGTAAAATAAGAGAAATAAATAAAAAGAAAGAAGTGTGAATGAAAAAAGATTGAAAACTATTTTTTTTGCAGCTCTATTGTAATTTAGTTTTTATATATGTAAAATATATTTATGACATCTATAATAAATTTTATAAGGAATAAGTGAAAAGAAAAAAACTGACCATCAAAATAATAAATTAAAATTAGCCGTTGAATTTAAAAATAAATTTTAAAAACACGTGAGAAGGATAAAATATACCCCTACATGGATTATTTTTTACTTCCGCAAGAGGAAAGTGGTATATGTGAGTCATTTGTGTAACAATATGGGTATATATGAGACATTTTCAGAACGAAAGATTTATTAACTCTAAATGATAAAGTAAAAGGATAAATGTGACCCTTTTTCCCTGAATTAAATATTCCTACTTAAGCAAACGAATTAATGAAATATTATATCGATACATATATTAAACAAAAAAATCAATTTAAACAAAATTATACCCAAAAAATAATCACTAGTATTTTACTTAAATAAAAGTAATTAATGTAAAAATTTGTGCTACACTTCTATTCTCGTTATTATTTTTATTTATGAACATTATGTGTGTATAATTATATAATTATTTTTTTATCAATTATATTAAAAATAAAAAATTAATAACAAATATTTTATTTATTTAATTATTATTAATTTAACATGTTTAAAATTAAAATCAATAATATCGCAAAGGACTACAAGTCTACACATAAAAAACAAAAAAGTGGCAAGGAAAAAGTAAAAGAAAAAGCTTTGGAACTATAAAGGAACCGAAGCCTTTTTTTTTTAAATTTTAAAAGCATCTTATTCGATCTTTTCAGGGACGGAAAAAATAAATAATTCAACAGACCAAAAATTATTTATAGAAAAAATTAGGGTTTTCTATTTAGCTTTCTACATCTTTGCCTTTCTCCAGTTATATTCCTCCTCTCTCAAAGTCCGTATATCGCTCTGCAATCGTGTTGATTACTCAAAGCACTTCATTGGAAATTGATTGCTATGTATACTGATTTGGGACTTTTAATCGATAGTGATTGGGGGATTTAGCTGAATCAACAAAGATCCACTCTTTTGGTTAAAATTCTTTAATTTTTGTGAATTAGGGTTTCTGATATATGATTATGATTTCCGAATCGGAAAGTGTCTGATCGCCGATACATCGGCGAGCTGATTCACGGTTCTGAAGGGGTTTTGGGTTTTGTATGGAAACTCGGAGCCGGAAGCGGGCGGAGGCCACCTCATCAGCGCCTTCTTCTTCTTCCTCTGGTCCAACCACCCGCGCCGCTAAGAGAGCCCGTGTCACCGCCGTTTCTACTTCTACTTCCACCGTCAATTCCACTCCCGTTGCCCCAACTGCATCGATCTCAACTCGTTCTCGCATCACAACTCGTTCTCAGGACTCACTAGCATCTTCTACACCCATGGACTCCACCCATGAATCTTCTGGGTCAGCTAGCCGAAACCGCCGTGGTAAGAACCCTAGTCATGGTTCCGATAAGGATAATTTGGATAAAGGTAAGGAGAAAGAGCATGAGGTTAGAGTTAGGGATAGAGAAAGGGATAGGGAAGCCGAGCGGATTCTTGGATTGAACATAGATTCTGGTGGTGCTGGTGAGGACGATGATAATGATAGCGAGGGTGGTGTTGGGATTTTGCACCAAAATTTAAATTCAGCAAGTAGTGCACTTCAGGGACTGCTTAGGAAATTGGGTGCTGGATTGGATGATTTGCTCCCTAGCTCTGGAATGGGGTCGGCATCATCATCCCACCAAAGTGGCCGGCTCAAGAAGATATTAGCTGGTTTAAGGGCGGATGGGGAGGAAGGAAAACAGGTTGAAGCTTTGACTCAGCTGTGTGAGATGCTATCCATTGGAACAGAAGACTCCCTGTCCACATTTTCTGTGGACTCATTTGTACCGGTACTTGTAGGACTGCTCAATCACGAGAACAATCCTGACATTATGCTTCTTGCGGCCCGTGCTCTTACCCATTTGGTTGACGTTCTACCTTCTTCCTGTGCTGCTGTTGTCCATTATGGAGCTGTTTCATGCTTTGTAGCTCGCCTGCTTACAATTGAATACATGGACTTGGCTGAACAGGTGAGTGAATTAACTTGCGTCGAACATGTACACGTTAAGGATTGTTTTTTCCCCAACTGTGATGCTAATGTTTGCGTTTGACAGTCTTTGCAAGCTCTAAAGAAGATCTCTCAGGAACACCCAACTGCTTGTTTGAGGGCTGGTGCTCTGATGGCTGTGCTTTCTTATCTCGATTTCTTTTCTACTGGTGTTCAGGTAGAAGAATTCCTTTCATGATTAACTCTATCATGGTTTTGTAGATTCTTTGATTAACTCTATCATAATTTTATGGAATTCAGTTTTAGTGAAACAAGCAACCTTCCAGCTCCTTATAGTACCTATATAATTATTTCTAACTGTTATCCTTCCATAGAGAGTAGCATTGGCGACTGCTGCTAATATGTGCAAGAAGCTTCCTTCAGATGCGTCTGACTTTGTCATGGAAGCTGTTCCTCTCTTAACGAATCTTCTCCAATATCATGATGCAAAGGTAAATCATCATCATGTTATCTTCCCATATATCCTCTTCCCGAGCCCCTTCTAGTTTGGTTAAACATCACTTTTGTTTCTTTAGTGTCATCTTTTGTTGCTTGTGTCTGCAGGTATTAGAGCATGCTTCTATCTGCTTGACCCGTATTGCTGAAGCATTTGCGTCATACCCAGAAAAGCTTGATGAACTTTGCAATCACGGACTTGTTACCCAAGCTGCATCCCTCATCTCAACCAGCAACTCTGGAGGTGGACAGGCTTCACTCAGCACGTCAACCTACACAGTACGTTTAAATCCTCCATATGTTGGTTATTTACGACCTTGATGGCTGTATTCTGACTTGACAAGTGTTGCAGGGTTTAATCAGGCTACTTTCGACATGTGCTAGTGGCTCTCCGTTTGGAGCTAAAACCTTACTGCTGCTTGGAATAAGTGGAATACTCAAGGATATTCTATCAGGTTCCGATCTTGTGGCCACGGTGTCTATTTCACCTGCCTTGAGCAAACCTCCGGAACAGGTGTGCATCACTAGTTTGAGTTTAAATTCATGCTACAATTGTTATTGTTTATTGTAAACAATTGAAACTAGTAGTGCATATTATAGTATAGATTTTCTATAGCGTTGAAAGATCGTTGACTTCTTAGCATATGTTAGTTTGCTAGTCAGATATGTGCCATATTCAATTTTACATTCATGCTTTGTTGAAGTTCAAACACTACATGTTCATAAGTCATTTGGATGCCAAAGAAGGAACAAAATGAGAAAAGTGCCTGGTAGACAAAACCTGTTATGATCAAATATAGTACTCCATGGTCCCCACATGGAGTGGAATAATTATCAATTAAGTTATTTTTCGGAGAAAGTTGATTTTTGAGTTAGGTTTTTACCCAGCATATCGGAAACAACCTCTCTACATTGCAAAGGTAGAGGTAAGGGTACATCCTGCCCTCCCCAGACCCCACTTGTTGGATTACATTGGGTATGTTGTAATTTATTATTCTTGGTAGTTGAAATCAATTAAAATCCAATAAATCGTTTTAATGTCCCCAAAGCAAATACTTATAGTGATCTGAAATCTTGAACTAAGATTAAAGAGAATTACCAAAGTAAGAAAGTGGAGAACTTGACAGCTTGACTTATGACCGTTTGTTTAGATTTTTCTCCTTGATATGCCTAATTGCCTATTCTCAGACATAACTATGCATTACTTCTCATAAATATAGTCGTTTATTCGTATCACTAATTATTCTTGATTCTTTATAAAAAAAACTAACATTTCTAGAGTCTTTCAAATAAGGATATCATTAAAATACTTGAATCATATTAGGCGTTCAATAAATATGTATGTTTATAAACGACTGATTTCGATAACAATGTCCTTCTCTCCTCCTACTCCAATAGCGCACACTGGTCAATTCTTCTCTCGAATAGACAGGTTATTGGAGAACCACCACCGAAACATGTACGGTAGGTATGCCCCCAAGGCCTAGCTCGAGTGGCAAAAGGTGGAGGATTTGTGGTTTGGGTCACAGGTTCAAGCCCTATACCATGCAAAGCGAAGCCCAATATTTAAGTGGAAAAAGGTAGAGGGGTGGACCCATTATCCACCGAGTTTAGAAGGTTGTTATTGGTCCAAAGGGGTGGGTCACAGGCAGATTTCTCGGTTATCAAAAAAAAAAAACATGTACGGTAGGTATTAATTCAAGAAACTAAAGTTTAAACTAGTACATCAATCATCAAATTCTGATAATAAAGAAAAATGACTTCATGAAGGGATTCTCATCATAAATCATAAGAAAGAATAGTTGTAATTAGGAGCAGTGTTATCAAAGGCGAAAAGCGCAAAAAAGCTCTAAGGTCCGTGGGGCTTTTAAGCGCAAAGTGCAAATAAAGTGTTTATGGCTCCAAAACTAAAGATACCTTAGCTTATGAGACAATCATACCCTTTTTATTATAGGGTAAATATCATTACAGAACAAATTCTGTTGTCCATTTGCTTAATTTTATGTACTTCCTTCCGCTTTGTGTTGTGGCTGCATCACATATCTGTGCTGTGTTAGGTAGTATCTTGACTGCCTTTTTGGGAGGCTGTGCAAAGCCCTCCGCAGATCCGACCTCAATTATTGACCTTCTTGGTACTTTCCTTCCCTCTTGAACATGGATTGTCCGGGTAATGCACCTTTGAATATACATATACCAAATTTGTCTAAAGTTAGTACATTAACCATCCAAATTAAATAAAATTAAATCGAAAGTCACCTATAACACGTCCAAAAATATCACATTCATCATGTTTAACTATTATGTCTAAACTAATCATTTGACTCATCACCTTCTGAAAACAAGGTAGTATCATTACAATGTGATGGTGGTCCAAATACTTGTTTTCAACTTCAACTTGAAATACTTTTTTGCAACTTCAAACTATAACTGTCCGAATCCCTACTTGGTGTCCTAGTGGAGAACTGGAGATCACTGCCATTATCGAGAAATCCATTGTTTTTAGCTTCAAAACTCGGTGGATATTGAATATTCAAATGTAGTATTCTAGAATGTCAATCAAGTATTATGAGTAATTGGTAAAACAACCTTCTAATATAAGTTTTGGTACACTCCATGGTTTTGTGGTTAATTTTTTTTGTTAGTATGTGAAGACTCAAATTGTTTGACACTGATGTCAATTGAACATTAATAGTGTAAATATGACTGTGATTAAGCTCGCCATGGGCAGACAGAACTATCTAAAAATAATTCAAGAGCTTCCATGCCTGGAGTATGTTATGAAGAACCTTACAACAACATACCTAGTAGTCATGCAAGTGGGGCCTGGGAAAGGTAGGATTAACCTTTCTGGGGCATTATAGTTTTTTAATGTGTTTTTTCTGCTAGTTGACTCGATTCACTTGTGAATTTAGATGGCAATCTACCACTTGTTAAATTTACTCTTGTTGCAAAATCATCTGGTTTCATGGAAGCTAGTACTTGAGCAAATGCCATGAAATGATGCCCTCTCTGTGCTGTGTACAAACTGTTTCTTCTGAAAGCTGCTTGTATCTCTTATAATGACATCAAATGAATGTACACACTGTTAGATTTTTGAGATCGTGAACCTGGCAAATGAGCTCCTTCCTCCGCTGCCTCAAGGAACCATCTCTCTTCCAACCGGCACTAATCTGCTCATTAAAGGTTCTGCTATAAAGAAATCATCTGCTAGTGGTTCTACCAAACAGGAGGA
Organism: Solanum tuberosum; assembly: GCF_000226075.1. Classification (NCBI taxonomy): domain Eukaryota; kingdom Viridiplantae; phylum Streptophyta; class Magnoliopsida; order Solanales; family Solanaceae; genus Solanum; species Solanum tuberosum. Next base: position 638,173 of record NW_006239226.1, read on the forward strand.
TATGAATCCATCTTCCCAGGAGGTTTCAGCTCGAGAAATATTGTTGAATGATCAACCTGAACTTCTGCAACAATTTGGAATGGATCTTCTTCCTGTTCTGATCCAGGTTAGTATTATAATTATAATCCATTGTAAATTGCTGCCACCACTTACAACTGCCATGGTGGAGATTTACCAGACGAAACCCTGTTGTTTTACTCGTCAGGTATACGGATCCAGTGTGAATAGTCCAGTTCGCCACAAGTGCCTCTCAGCTATTGGAAAACTTATGTATTTCAGCAGTGCAAATATGATTCAATCTCTAAATAACGTCACTAACATATCGAGGTATGAATATAAACAATACAAGCTTGCAATTTTTCTTCGGGCGTTGATTTGGGATGGAATGGTTATCCAAGTAACAATCTTTATATGTATCATATTTCTTTGGTAGTGAAAGTAGTGCTTCATTTATGATTCCTATGTAGTTTCTTGGCTGGAGTATTGGCCTGGAAGGATCCTCAAGTGCTGGTGCCTGCTCTTCAAGTAGCAGAAATTCTAATGGAAAAGCTTCCTGGAATCTTTGCCAAGATGTTCGTGCGAGAAGGTGTTGTTCATGCCGTAGATGCTCTGATATTGTCTCCCTCCCATGGTTCTTCTACTTCCCAGCCATCTTCTGCTGAGAAGGACAATGATTGTATACCCGGGTCATCTCGTTCTAGACGTAACCGACGTCGTGGCAGTAATTTAAATGCAGATGCAAGTTCCATTGAGGATCCTAAAAGTACAGTTCCAGGGAGTGGATCACCACCAAATTCACTGGAAATACCAAAGACCAGTTCTAACCTTCGGATTGCAGTCAGTGCAGGTGCCAAATCTTTCAAAGATAAATACTTCCCTTCAGATTCTGGGGCTACTGAGGTTGGTGTTACAGATGATCTTTTACGATTGAAGAATCTCTGTATGAAGTTGAACGCTGGTGTTGATGAACAAATATCTAAACCTAAAGGAAAATCAAAAGCTTCTGTTCCTCGGCTTGGGGATATTTCTGCCAGTAAGGAAGACACCTTGGCCGAACTGGTAGCTTCCATGCTGGGGGAGCTCAGCAAAGGGGATGGTGTATCAACTTTTGAGTTCATTGGAAGTGGAGTTGTTGCAGCTTTGCTGAACTATTTTACATGTGGATATTTTTCGAAGGAAAGAATCTCAGATACTAACTTGTCTAGGCTTCGACAACAAGCACTCAGAAGATACAAGTCTTTTATTGCAGTTGCCCTTCCGTCCAGTGTAGGTGGGAATATGGTTCCTATGACTGTTTTGGTTCAAAAACTTCAAAATGCTTTGTCTTCCTTGGAGAGGTTCCCTGTTGTGCTGAGTCATTCTTCAAGATCATCTACTGGAAATGCACGACTTTCTTCAGGTTTAAGTGCTTTGTCACAACCATTTAAGCTACGCCTTTGCAGAGCTCAAGGAGACAAGACCCTCCGTGACTACTCTTCAAATGTTGTGTTGATCGATCCTTTAGCAAGTCTAGCGGCTATTGAAGACTTTCTGTGGCCTCGAGTTCAGAGAGTTGAGTCTGGTCAAAAGGCCTTGGCATCAGTAGGCAACTCTGAGTCTGGGACCACCGCTGCAGGGGTTGGTGCTTCATGCCCAGCGACCTCTACTCCGGCTTCTGGATCTCGTCGTACACGATCTAGGTCAGCAGTTAATATAAATGATGGTGCAAAGAAAGAACCACCACAGGAAAAAAATGGAAGTTCATCCAAGGGCAAAGGAAAGGCTGTTCTGAAGCCTGCTCAAGAAGATGGCAGGGGACCCCAGACAAGAAATGCTGCTCGAAGACGAGCAGCATTGGATAAAGAAGCAGAAGTTAAACCTGTGAATGGGGAATCTAGTTCTGAGGTATATTTCTTCATACATTTCTTTCTTTGTTGAAGATCGCTGTTTAAATAGTAAGTTATGGAATAATAAATAAATGAGAAGATGTTAAGAAAAAAATACAAAAGAACGAGGAAAAATATGATTAAAATTTGTATTTGGCGCATCTTCATCAATATTACAGTAGAAGAGTAATTTTCTATTATATCCTTCAAAATGAAAGAGATAATCTTGATACAAGGAATATCATTCAGAAATAGCATAAAAGAGAAATAGGATACACGTGGAACAAAAAATTGTATGTTTGCACTGAATAATAACAAAAAGCACAGAATAGTCTGTGGTCTTGCCCAATATAAGTAAGGGAAAATGGTATTTTCTGACCTAGTCACATGTTTATCTAACCCAAGAGTGTAACGTAGTGGTCACATGATTTAGCTTTTTGAATTTCGAGTTAAATTTGAATTAGTTATGTCTCTCTTTTGAACAATTTTTTGATAAGGCTCTCTTGACCATTAGGTTTCATTTGTTGAAATAAAACAGACATGCTTATTTAAAACTATGATGTTTCTCTATATCTTTTTGCTTCCATTTTTTATCTCCTGAGTAGTTGCTGGTTTGTATGACAACATGAACTTTTTCATCCCACTGCTTGTTGTGATGTTTAGGATGATGAGTTGGATATGTCACCTGTTGAAATTGATGACGCTTTGGTTATTGAGGATGAAGATATATCTGATGATGATGAAGATGACCATGATGATGTAAGCTATTGAACTTCTCCTTGCTTTTTTTAAACCTTGTATCAAAATCCTTGTTTTTTAAATTTCAGATTCTGGCATTTTTAATTAACTTAGGTAACGGATAGTCGTGTTGCTCGGGCTCTTAAAATGTCCTTGCGTGTGTGTAAGATCCCCCAGAAGTAATACATTTTTGGAGGATTTGACACGGGTGCGTCAATATTTTGCTGGAGTTCGAGCAACATGTTTGAGAGCAGATTTGCATTCTCAATATGCATGTTTTCAGCTCATCTCCCCAGATCAACTTGAGCAGCTCTTTTAATTTTATTCGCTGTTGTATTAAAGGTGTTTTTCTGAAATTGTTGCTGAGGCTTTAGGTGTTGGGCGATGATTCTCTTCCTGTTTGCATGCCGGACAAAGTTCATGATGTCAAATTGGGTGATTCTTCGGAAGATAGTCCTGCCACACAGACGCCAAATGATAACCAGACAAATGCTGCTGGTGGTTCAAGCAGCAGAGCTGCTTCTGCTCAGGGATCTGATTCTGTTGAGTTCAGGAGTGGGAGTTCTTATGGTTCAAGGGGTGCAATGTCATTTGCTGCAGCTGCCATGGCTGGACTTGCATCTGCGAATGGTAGAGGTTTGAGAGGAGCTAGAGATCGTCATGGACGCCCTCTATTTAGCACTAGCGATCCACCCAGACTTGTATTTTCTGCAGGCGGAAAGCAGCTTAATAGACACTTGACTATCTACCAGGCCATCCAGCGGCAACTTGTCCTTGACGAGGATGACGAAGAGAGGTATGGTGGCACTGACTTTCTGTCTAGCGACGGAAGCAGACTTTGGGGTGATATTTACACTATCACATACCAAAGAGCTGACAGCCAAGCAGAGAGGTCTACAAAAGGGGATGGGAGCTCAACTTCCACCAAGTCTAATAAAGCTAGTTCTTCAGCAAGTGCCAGTGCCAGTGCTGATCCCTCATTGCATCGAGCATCATTGTTAGATAGTATATTACAGGGAGAACTTCCTTGTGATATGGAGAAAAGCAATTCTACTTACAACATTTTGGCCCTTTTACGTGTAGTAGAGGGATTAAACCAGCTGGCCCCACGATTACGTGTGCAGTCGGTTATTGTTGATTTTTCTGAAGGCAAAATATTGAGTTTAGATGAGCTCAATACTACTGGTGTCAAAATTCCCTCGGATGAATTTGTAAACAGCAAGCTCACTCCAAAGTTGGCCCGACAGATACAGGATGCTCTAGCCCTTTGTAGTGGGTCTCTTCCATCATGGTGTTCCCAGTTGACAAGGTCCTGTCCGTTTCTTTTTCCATTTGAGACTCGGCGCCAGTACTTCTATTCAACGGCCTTTGGATTATCTAGGGCTTTATATCGGCTTCAACAGCAGCAAGGTGCAGATGGTAATGGATCCACCAATGAGAGAGAGGTCAGGGTTGGGAGACTACAGCGCCAGAAAGTTCGTGTCTCTAGGAATCGCATTCTGGATTCTGCTGCAAAAGTAATGGAGATGTACTCTAGCCAAAAAGCTGTTCTCGAGGTCGAATATTTTGGTGAAGTTGGCACTGGTTTGGGCCCAACTCTGGAATTCTATACCCTGTTAAGTCGCGATCTGCAAAAAGTTGGACTGAGAATGTGGAGAACAAGTTCCTCATCAAGTGTACATTCAATGGAAGTGGGTGTGGATGAAAAATTGAGCGGGGGTGATAAAGAGCTTGTCCAAGCACCTCTTGGATTATTCCCACGTCCCTGGTCATCAACTGTTGAAACTGCAGATGGCAACCAATTCCCGAAAGTGATTGAATATTTCAGATTGCTAGGGCGTGTGATGGCGAAAGCACTTCAAGATGGACGGCTTTTGGATCTCCCTCTGTCAACTGCATTTTACAAGCTTGTTCTTGGCCAAGTAAGGGCTTCTCTCTGTTTTTTTATTTTGCACGTGATTACCATCTATGATTAAATTATTGCATATATCTTTCTGTTTTTGTTTTTCTTTCCTAACGTTTCTGTGCTTTAACATTGTAGGAGCTTGATCTGTATGATATTCTTTCTTTTGATGCTGAGTTAGGCAAAACTTTGCAAGAGTTGCAAGCTCTTGTTAGCCGTAAACAAAATCTAGAATCAATTGGAGGCCAGGGACAAGAGAACATTAATGATTTGCATTTTCGTGGGATCCCAGTTGAGGATCTTTGTTTAGACTTCACACTCCCAGGCTATCCTGAATATGTTCTGAAAGCAGGCAATGATAATGTATGCTCTGCTTTTCTTGGATGCCATTTCATCTTTTTGTCCTCTTCATCATTTTGTTTGATTTGTATACTTCAATTGGAACTTGCAGGTTGATCTTTGTAACTTGGAAGAATATGTTACTTTGGTAGTTGATGCCACTGTGAGGACTGGAATTGGGCGGCAGATGGAAGCTTTTAGATCTGGCTTCAATCAGGTTTGTTGCCACCATAGGATTTTAGCTAATTAGAGATGCATCTAGGGATGATATTTAAATGATAATTTGGTGCAACTTTCACTTAATCAATTCATCCGTTACCTGATACTTCTTTGATATCATCACTTATCTTATGATAGTGAAATAACTTTTAGGCTCCACAACTTTCAGGTTTTTGAGATTTCAGCTCTGCAAATATTCTCTCCTACTGAGTTGGACTACCTGCTTTGTGGTCGTAAAGAGTTATGGAAGGTAATGTTTTGTTTCTCATGAACCCAGTATAGCACAGTGTGATCTTGTATGATGTCCAGCTCTTATTGAATTTCATTTCTTTTGCTTATCCAGGCTGAGACGCTTGTAGATCATATCAAGTTTGATCATGGATATACAGCCAAGAGTCCCGCCATCGATTATGTAAGTTTGTTCTTCAGCTGTCAGTGGAAGTGTATTGCCTGAGACAGTAATGTTGTCAAGGTAGCCTTCATCTCTCTCTTATATTGGCTTCAAACTGATGTCAACTGTTTAATTTGATTCTGATCAGTTATTAGAGATCATGGGAGAGTTCACTCCTGAGCAGCAACGAGCATTCTGTCAGTTCGTGACTGGTGCTCCCCGGCTTCCTCCAGGTGGTCTGGCCGTGCTCAATCCTAAGTTGACAATAGTGAGAAAGGTATGGCTGTAGTTGGCTGAAATATTAGTCCTGTCTGTTAATTCTCTCTGCAGAGGCTGACTGTCATATCTTTTGAGCAGCATTCATCTAGTGCTAGCAATACAGCACCAAATGGTAATATGCCATCAGAATCTGCAGACGACGACTTACCTAGTGTGATGACATGTGCTAACTACCTGAAACTGCCTCCCTATTCTACAAAGGTATGATTTCTCCCCAATTTGTCGGCTGTTGGCTGTGGCGTAACTTTTCCTGTCATCTGCTTTCCTATTACAGTTTTTAGAATTTTTCCTACTCTCGACTGTCTCCGGATATTGTTAATCCTTACACATCTCTCTGCAGGAAATAATGTACAAAAAGTTGCTCTATGCTATCAATGAAGGTCAAGGATCATTTGATTTGTCGTAAGTTACATGACAAAAGGACTTGTGTATACAACTTGGAAATTATTGGTGTCTGGTCCTCAATAAAGGCGGTTCTGGGCCATCCTCAACTAACAACACCTAGGTTTGTGTTCAATAGAATCTGGTGTTGTGTATCTATATCTAGTTATATTCCTTTTCAACTGCTTTTCCTCTATTTTGATTGCTAGTTTCATTACAGCAGAGTTGGTGTGGAGATAGTAAAATGAACAATTTGTTTGTATGTTTGTTTTTGAGCCATGCATTTAGTCCTGCTGATTTACCTGACTTCATGCATTTTGGTATTTTCAGATTATTTAACTCCAGCTTTGTGTTTTGGCTACTTTGTTTCACAGCTGACATTGGCACCTTGCTTCGATCGAATGATGAAGATGGTTTTTTTTTTCTTTTGCGGGGTTCTTTTGCTACAAATGGTTGTAAATATGTAGGAAGATATTTTCTTTCAAATTTTGACTTTTTTAAGGTCGTGCAGCACATACATGTAAGGGCACCGATATTGCCATCTTTTTAGCTTCTCGCAGATATGAGGAATGCTGTTTCTTTGTCAGTACAGTTATTAGTTAATTAACATGATGCAATAAATTGGCCAACCTAGCTGAGGGCCTCAAAGCTGCATGATTTTGGGGGCCTAACTATTTGAAGTTTTGTCTTTGTATAAATCACAAGTTACAGGTCTCTTGTCCCGAACAAAATTCTACTTGGGAGTTGAAAAAAGTGAGTGATGATTTAGGGTAGGATATGATCACCATCTTTTACTGTTATCCTTTTATATCTTTGTAAATGTCTTGATATATGGGGCATCATATGTTAAAGACTTAAATCTTAATAAAGAAATAATAAAAAAATGAAATTCTGTTTGAAATGCTTAGTTTAGGGGTCTAAAGTAGTTGGGTTGGATTATTAAATTTATAAATCAAATCAAATTAATAAACTCGGGCTTCTCAACCTTAGAATTTTATGGGATTTTGAATATCTTTTTTTTCATTTGTACAAATATATAATTGATTGGTACTCCAAATATTGAGATGAGTGATATTCAGCAAAAGATAATAATGAAATTGCATAAAATAACTTTTACAAATTATCAAATAATATCATAATTCAGAAGTACTAAATCATATTAAAATTGTTAATAAGTATTAACAACATGATTAAACATCAAGGAAAAGTAAAATGTCTGAACCAATGTAAAACTAAAGAATAAATATCAATATTATTGTCATATTGAGTGTTGAATTATTATTGTTTTGTTAGCATTGGTATTGATTTGATTTTGATTTGAGCTTTATTAGAGTTACTAATATCTATGCACTATAAAAAAATTTCAACGATTCAAAATTCTAAGTCTAAAAAACTTGAAGTAATATGTTAATTGTTAAAAGATAAAAAATATTTAGAAAATATATCAAAGTATAAGAAATATTTAGAACATATGTCAAGATAAATTTTCCCCACCTAGTGGGATTTTCACTGGGTATGTTGTTGTTGTTGTTGTCAAGATAAATTTTAAAAAATTAGATATATAGCGTCGGTTGATTTTTTTTAGTGTTAATCAACGTGATCCAGGTATAGTCGATTTCTTTTTTCTCAATACCAAACCAAATTGAAGTTTTTCTTCAAACATAATTTGTGATTTGATTTGATTTTTGGTTCTGTTTTGTACTTCCCTACTCGGGGCAATTCTTTATACATTATTCGTGGAAAATATATTACTCGACATATCAAACTTGTCCAGTATTCATTCTCATTTCAACCCATCAAAAGAATGTGGGTTGAAGAAAAAGCATCACATAACGCACCATATAGGAAGGAAAACAACACTAACATCAGAGTCATTGACATAATCAGTAAATAAACATAAACTTCAAGACAAAAGACTATACAAAAATTGTTAATACTAGAGGAGAATCAATAGTATCCCAAGCCTAATACATAAGAAATTCAGATAATACTCACCTAACTAGCCTAAGTAACTTTTAGAGGGATCATACATTTTGACTTGTTAATTTCTGAGTGAATTAAAAATTTGCTTATTTATTAATTTAATTCATTTTGATTTATCAAATTCAACCCAACCTGTTTATCTGTCACCTCTAAATTAGTGTGATTGATATTGATTCAATGTAGTTGATGAAATAAACCTAATGCAATATAAAATTACGTGTTGTTTTATTGAGTGTTTAGTATATGTTTTAAATATTATATAGATAATTTATGTAACTCTGATATAATATCTTCTTTGATTTCAGAAATAATTTAATTATTATCCGAGTGTATTGAAAGAAGAACCTTCAATTTTCAGTAAATATATTGATGTAAAAATACTACAAGATAAATTAAATCTATAATAATAATACAAGTTTGTAGGTAGTCCAAGTGACCAAGCCAAATTGACTACAAGGATCTAGCAAGTCCAACGATAATCTCATATGTCACAAAATGCTCAAAAATAGTCAATTGAAAAATTATGCTTTCTTTTAAATAAAATAAAATAAAAGTTAAGAACCTACTATCCAAAAACTGATTTTAAGTGCGAAAAATGATTGTCATTAATTTGTTTTTTTTTCTCAACAAACTGGTATATAATTTTGTACTATAATATTGAATAACAAATATGGATTTAACATCATAAGATGGAAGTAAAAAATAAATATGTAAGATTATAACTACACTTCTATATCAAAATATATGCTAGTAATGACTTTACTGTTAGAACCAACCTGTGGAAAGACCTCACCACCCTTTCGAGCAACATCAATGGGGACTGGTTGATAGGGGGGATTTTAATGAAATCCTTAGAGCTCAATAAGTACGGGGGTAGGGGCATAAATAATGTAAAGGTAAATGCCTTTAAAAGGTGCCTGGACCATTGTAATTTGGTTGACCTAGGTTGTAAAGGCTGTAAATACACTTGGACCAAAAAAAGGTACAAGCACAGATCCAACCTTATCCTCGAGAGATTAGATAGATGTTTGGCCAACAACTCTTAGATTACCAGGTATCCCAATGCTTCTGTAACCCACCTGCCTAGGACTAAATCTGATCACTGCCCTCTGCAGATCAGATTGGAACCTAGCTCTACCTCAGAGAATAAGAAGACCTTCTGGATGGAACCCATGTGGTGTGGGCACCCCACCTTTAGAGACCCAGTCAAAAACACCTGCTTTGATCTCCCTCAGAATCTTTCAAACTCCATTGACCTTCTCCAAAATGATGCAATTGAATGGAACAAGTCTACTTTTGGCAATATCTTCCACAAAATTAGAAGAATCCTTGCCAGACTGGATGGTATCCAAAGATCCCCTCCTACCACCATAGCCACTTTCTCTGAAACCTGGTAGGGCTGGGCATTCAATATTTTGGTTCAATTTTTTTTTGATTTTCGATTCTTGTACAACGTGTACCGAACACCGAACCGAAATAATTTAGTTCGATTTGGTTTATGTTATTTCGGTCGGTTTTTGTTAGTTCGGTTTTTGTTCGGTGGCGCCTGGCTGTGTGGAAAGTGGAAAGGTCGGTTGACGGCTGATCGTTGCTGTGATGCGTGCTGCTGCATGCTGGTCGACACCGGTTGCTTCTGTGTTGCGGCTGCCTACTGGTCGACTGGCTGCTGTTGCGTGCTACTGCTGGTCGAAGCTGGTCGCCAAAACTTGGAAGTGGAAACGGTCGCCGGAACTCGGAAGTGGGAACGTCGATCACTTTTGACCTTTGGGAAGTGGGAACGACGGATGGTCTGTAAAGTGTACTGTAAAGTGGAAAAGTAGCAAAAGTTTGAAAAGACAAACTTTTGTTTTTAATTTTTAATTATAATATTTATTATTTAATATTAGTAATTAATATAATATTAATATATATTATAATATAATATATTTCGGTAAATCGAAATACTGAATAACACAAAAATTACATACCGAAAACCGAACCGAAATACCAAAAAAATACAAAAACAAATACGAATACCGAATAGAAAACCAAAATACCAAAATAGTTCGGTTCAGTTTTTCGGTGTTTATGCCCAGCCCTAGAACCTGAAATCAAGTCTCCTAAAAGACTATGATGCCCTCCTCAAAGTGGAAGAAGAATTCTGGAGAACAAAATCTAGGATTGACTGGCTCAGTTAAGGAGATGCCAACACCAGTTTCTTCCACACTTCCACCATCAATAGAAGGAGAAGGAACAAAATCCTCAACCTTAAAGATGACATGGGGAACACCATAACTGATCAGACCCACATCACCTTCCACATCTTCTCGCATTTTGTCAATCTCTTTAAGACTGACCACACCTATTAGAAGATAAAGAGCAAGCACCAGGAGGCCACCCAACCCAGGTAGGCACCTTCCCCTTTGGTGATTTGGACACCCCCATTAGGGACTCAGAAATCATCCAAGCACTACATTCATTTAAGCTCACCAAGGCCCCAGGCCTTGATGGTCTGCATCCACTTCTATACCAAAAATACTGGAATGAAATGGGTGAAAAAACATCCAACTTCTGCAAGGAAGTGTTTGCCACCAGCACTATGCCCAGCTCCATAAATACCACCATCCTCTGCTTAATACCAAAAAGCCTGAATGTTTCTAACATTAGAAACTTCAAGCCAGTTGGTATGTACAACACCACCTACAAGCTTGCCCTTCATCTCCAGAATCATTGGCCCTAACCAAACTAGTTTCTTATCCAAGAGAAGAGTTGCTGACAATGCTATCAATGTCCAAGAGTTCATCTCCCACTTCAACAAAATGAAAGGGAAACATGCTAATATGATCTTGAAGATTGACCTGGAGAAAACCTTTGACAAGCTTGAGTGTTCCTAAATCAGAGATTCCCTCATTTTCTTCCACTTTCCCACCAAGCTCATAAACCTCATCATGTCATATGTTAGCAGTAGCTTTATTTTCATCCTGGTAAATGGGGGAAAAACTAATTTCTTCCAACCTTATAAAGGCATCAGACAAAGTGACCCCATGTCCCCCTACCTTTACACTATATGCATGGAAAGACTCTCTAAAGGCATCCATAAGGAGGTGGGAAGAAAAAATTGGACCCCTATTAAAATCACCACCTCAGGACCCAAAATCTCACACCTTTTCTTTGTTGATGACCTCACCTTATTTGTAAAAGCAAATGGACTGAACTGCAATTCCATTGTTCAAACTTTGAAGGAATTATGTTTAGAATCTGGCCAAAGTATTAACCCTGAAGTGTCTAAAGTGATCTTCTCCTCCAACTGTACCACCTAAAATATCTCCACCTGCTCCACCATCCTTGACATAAAATGCAGTACCTACTTTGAAAAATATTTGGGCTTCCCCATCTTCCAAACGAAACCTACCAATAGTGACTTCCAGTTCATCCTTAACATTATGAACACCTAGCTAGCTAGCTGGAAAACCAAACTCATGAACATGTCTGGTAGAACTGTTCTGACAAAGGCTTCCCTTAGTAGCATTCCCAGCCATGTCATTCAATATATCCAAATCCCAGCTAAAATCAACAAGCTCATCAATAGAACTCAAAGAAACTTCATCTGGGAACAAACACCGAGAAGAAAAGAATGCACATGGTCAACTGGATACTGTCACAAAACACAGAATTGGGGAAGGACTAGGTATGCAGAGAAGTGAGTAAAGAACAAAGCAATTCATGCTAATCTAGCATGGAGGCTAATAGCCTATAGGGGTAACTTCTAATCAACAAGTATTCCAAACATGAGTCTGACCGGAGGAGGAACGAGTTTCAAGAATATGGAATTGCATTATGGAAGGGTGGAACGAAACCAAAGATGAACTTAGATGAGTTGTTAACAAGGGCAACAAAGTCCATTTTTTCAACCAGAAATGGATCCCCCACCAAGACTTTATTAGAAACATGATACAAGGGCCTCTCAAACAGGGTGAAGAAAAGATGTTAATCAAAGACATCAACACTAACGGTACCTGGAATCTCAATAACATCTCCTTCCAAATCACAGAAGATATCAAGGCAAGCATTGAGGCCATTAGTATCAACCCTTACAACCCACGGGAGGATCGACCCATCTTGGGCTTATCAAAGGATGGTAAATTTACCACCAACAATGCTTACAAATACATCTAATCCAGAACCTCTAGAATCCCTAAAATTCATGGGAGAAATTTTTTTGACTGGATTTGGAAAAGGGAAAAGGGTAAAAAATACCCCTCAACTTTGTTTTATTGGTTGACTTACCCTTACCGTTAAAGCAAAGTTATTTTTACCCCTGTCGTTACTAATTTCATCATTTGTATCCCCATGTAGAAGGAAAGCCCTACATTGACTAAAATTTACCCGATTTTAATTAAAATTACCCGATTATCTAGTTTAACCCAAATCCGACCCAACTAACTTAACCCAAACCTTCTTCACCTCTTATATTTAAGCAAAAGCTTAAGAACTTGTCCATCTTTAAAGGTCCATACTTTCCTAACAAATCAACAAAACACCCATCATCTTCTCCCAAAACCTATCATTTTTGAGAACCCAAATCGGCAAGAACTCAAACCGAAAAGCAAAAATGATGCACATGACCTTTTATTAAGGTAAAAAAGTGACCCTTTTGTTCAATTTCTGGAGAACTGAACTCTGTCGCCGTTGCCTCGAGCGTCGTCGTAAATGCTCATCTTCTTTACACTTTCTGACCGTCGATGGTAAGTGGAACTCGGCGAGATTCGCTATGACGATTGTTTTAGGAATCAATTTGACATTGGGTATATGCTTACGTTGATTGTTCGACATTTTTGTGGCTATCGTTACGGGCTTGGCGATCAGATATTTGCTATTTAGGATCGGTGAAGATGATGTCAGCGTTGATAATCCATGTGCTTGAGCTTGATATATAATATTAGTTAATGGATTCGGTTGTTGTATTTATGAATACTGATTCCTAAGCTTGAAAAATCAAATTGAAACAATTTTTGATCTTGTGAATTTGCTTCGTTATTTTGGGAGGGTGGATTCTAATGAAGATCAATTATGTTAAAGTAAAAAAAATTGAATCGACAAGCTAATGATCCACAAGAATATATGTTTCAGGGAGGAAGAAGATGAAGAGGAAATTAATTTTGGTATTTAATTTGTCGTGAGTTTTGTTTTGCGGGTTGGATCCAAATTTGGGTCAAAAAGATGAAATCGGGTAATTTCAATTGAAATGGGATAATTTTGGTCAATTTGGGGCTTTTTATCCAATTGAGGGGTACAAATGATGAAATTAGTAACGGCAGGGTTAAAAATAAGTCGAAGGGTATTTTTGACCCTTTCCCCTTTGGAAAAGGAACTGCCCAAATAAAATGAAAACCTGCATGTGGCTTTCCCACCATGGAAGGATCCCAACATCCCAATACCTCCATAACATTGGCATGAATATCCAACCTAGCTGTCACATCTGCGACCACCCCAAAGAGGACATCGACCATATATTTTTCAAATGCCCCAAAGTTACTGAATTCTGGGATGCCATCTTGAGTAACAACAACTCCACCCATAAGCTAGATAGGAGCATCCTAACCTTAGACTCCATGCAAGAGATCTAGCAAAACACTGGCTCAAAGCAATACAACGCTATCCTATCCTGGGATATTATCTTACATCAGTGCTTCTGGGCTACTGGCTCCAAAGGAATACCAACACTTTTTTTTTATAAAAAAAGACAGTATCCCCTTCGACAACATGATGAACCAAGCCACTAAATACCAGCTCATCATAAAGAACAACAACAGGGTCAAGAGAAATCACTACACTATCCAGGTTAAATGAGACCTTTCTGCCATAAGAAAGTTCAAATTAAACAAATATAGAGCAGTCAAAAACAGCCCAGGCGGCCTAAAAAGTGTCATAAGAAATCACAATGGGGACTGGAAAGTGGGCTTTATGAGCAAGAAACCACAAATCGACCCCATTCTAGCGGAAATCCGAGCCCTTAGACAAGGGCTGCTCATAGCAATCCACCACAATCTCATGCCTCTAGACATCAATTCTGACTCAACAGAATTAATCACATACTTGGAGCATAATAACCACCCTTATACTAACTTGACTCTCGAATGCAGGTCGCTAATAGAGAAGCTGGGAGCAGCACTACCAACACATATTCATGGAGCAAAATCAGGTGGCGGACAAGCTTAGCAAGGAGGGCCTCAACTGCACCACCTTTGGACATCCAATTCCTCCATTGTTTGGGTAGACATTCTAGGAACTATGTATTTAAGAAAACTTAATCCTTTAATTAGTGATGTATTAGGCCATACCACGGCTCCAAATTCTATTTGTACTGCCTCCGGCATCCACTCTAACTCTATTTAGTTAATATGATTATCCAGTTTATAAAAAAAAACAAAAAAATGATTCAAAAAGAAAAGGAAAAATAAGGAAAAGAAGTAGAAAAGGTTGTTATGCTTCTATAGTAGTAGATCGAAAACACACTGAAAATTTCCTATTTCATTCTTTTGAGAGAAAAAACAGAAAATAAAACATACTTAAAACTCTCTATTCAACTAGTCGATTGAAAGAAGAAAAAAGACTAAAAATTTCTTATTTCATTCATCTGTAAAAAAAATCGATTGAAAACTCTTAATTCCATTCGTCAACTGAAAGAAGAAAAAAGAATGAAAACTCCCTATTTCATTCTTCTGAAAAAAGAAGACCTAATGAAAACTCTATATTCCATTCGTTGACTGAAAGAAGAAAAAATACTAAAAACTCCATATTTCATTTTTCCGCAAAAAAAAATCGATTGAAAACTCTCTTATTCTATTCGTCTATTGAAAGAAGAAAAAAAAAGTAATTTTTTTCTATTTCGTTCTTCCGGAAAAAGAAAACTTACTGAAAACTCTTTATTCAATTCATCGACTGAAAAAAGAAAAAGAAAAAGAGCACCGATGAAGATGCAGAAATCTTAGCTCGCACTCGCTTCGTTGCTCTTTCACTGCTACATTTAGGTCTGTTTTCGTCTAAAAAATTGGTGATATCATTAGTCGAGCACCATCTATTTTTATTTTCTTGTATTTGTTGGTTCCATTGGTTATTGTTCTGATTCCTAATTTAAAAAAAGTTGTTGCTACATTTGACCATTTTTAAATGAAACTTAATGTTATATTGTCGTCCATTGTTAAGATTTTTAAATGAAAAGTTGTTGCTCCATTGTCGCTCTTTCTTTCTTTATGCTACATTTAGATCAGTTCATGAAACAACATCAAAAAATTTATAGGCGTACCACAACACAGTGGGTTGTATAATTTTCTATCCACTATAATTCAGATGAGTCATTATATTTCGTACTTGATATATATGAATTCTGATATATGAGCCTTGAAATGGGCTAGCTGTTAAAGAGAATGAAATAAATTAATCTAACAAGTAAATGAAATTGAACGTCAACTGGCTTACTGAGCTTAAAGAACAAAAAATTGTAGTGAAGATACAGTGGACCAAACTCACTTCAGCATCTCTAGAGATGATTTCTCCCTCAAGAAGTTGTATGCGCTGACAAGCTTCTTGAGGACTCTTTTCTTTTTCCTCTTGATGCATGTGTACGTAGATATCAAAACAATTAGAAACCTAAATGAGTCCTATTTTTGAGAATTCAGGTTGCATGATATAGTTGTCAGAAACCCTCTCATATCAGCATAACTGTCTTTTACATTTTTAATTGTTGCTTGATGGTATGGAGTTCCATATCCAGCTTCTCTTTTTGTAAACACTCTGCTCAGCCTCTCCTCTGGCAAATTCAACCTATTTTGATTCCTAATTTGATATATGTATCACTCAATTTTTTAAATTATTTTTTCTAAAATTTTGTTTTATAATATAAATTTTTTAGCATTATCTTTTTCTTATTTTTCATAATTTTTTATTTTTAGTATAGCATTACACGTAGTAATATTATTATTTATAATAAATTAAATCAATAAGATATTAACCATGTGATTTCAATACAATACCTTGGATGTTATTATAAAAATATTATTTATTGCTATGGAAATTCCAAAACTTTAGTTCAAAATTTTAAAATATTTTTGTTAAAAAATAAATAGTTTTTTCTTTCTTTCTTTTTATATAGTTTTTTTTTTTGGGTATATTTTCTATAATCTTCAATACTATCGAAGAGAAATTAAAATCATAATCTTCATTCTATTTTGTTTTTTTTAATTATCAAATGTTAACTTTTGTATCCATTCAGCCTTGGCTGATTGACATATTAGTGCGTATGTTTTTTAATCTATAATTGAGCGTGTGATCATTATTGAGGAATGAGGGGGTTATCTTTAGGTTTGTGGCAGACGATGATACATTTTTACGATTTATTTTCTACTTTAATTAAATGAGATTATTTTTTTATTACAAAATATATATATATACTTGATTGTCTATATTTTAATTATTTTGTCTCATATCGTGGTTCTATTTTTCGATTTTTTTATGTGCCGATCGATTATCACTGACACTGTCATTGTTGATAAAATTTCAAATTATTGGCGATTATATCAATAATTAATATTGAACGTGAACAAAATTATAATCAATTTGATAGAAATATAAGAATAAACATTTAAATTAAGTAAACCATGTGGAACAATGAAAAATATTTTACCTAAATTGATAGTGGAAGGCAATTCAATAGAATGAACTTCATTTCTGCCGTGGTTGAGAGCTGTCAGTTTGTCAGCAGATTTTAAATAGATTGTTTAATAAGAAGTAAGAATTCGGAGTTTGATAGCTTATACATCTAATTTATTATTTTATGTAAATATAAACATCAATTTATTGGTTAGTTGAAATTTATATAAACACTTTAAATTACAAATTTTTATAGGCCGATATTTTTAGTATACAAATTAAGAACTGTATTTACACCAAAATAGCAATACTTTTTTTTACATTCATATAGCAATTTATTTTTTTCAAAAGTAGAATTTAAATAAATAAAAAAAAGATTTCCAAATCAGCCACGCTTATCACTATTCCCATAAATTTCTCCAATTATTTTACCTTCCTTATTTATTCAAATTTGTTATATATTATCTTCCAATAGAGGTTTCCTACCAAAACAAAACTCCCCTTCTCTGATAAGAATAACTATCGAAAAATGAATACCAATAATTTTTCAATTCCAATTCAACACAACAGACGATGGGACTCATGAGGTAATTGTATAAAATAGTTTGCATGGTGTTTTATTACGTGGTTATATATGATTCATCACAAATATCTATTTTGTACTTTTCAAAAGTTATTCGTTTGGTTTAGTTTGTCTATTTTAGTGAAATTGAATTCATCTAATTTGGTTTATGTTCTTGATCCTCGAAATTTTGGTTTAATTACAATAACTACATATGATTTGGTTGTAAATTGAAGTGTCAATTTTTTATATATTAAAGTTTAGGTTTCATATGATTTGGTTCGAAAGTATGTTACATTATTATCTGTACTATAGTTATTAAGTTGATGTATATAATATAATAATTAGAAAAAAAGGTTCATATATTGATTGGTGGTATCCTAATAAAATATAAAATTGAAAATTTGGATTGGTATGTGATCTGGTACATATGATGGTATATTTGTTGCTACGAACTGACACCAAGCTAATAGTTTGATGTATGTGTTGGTGTATTTTTTGGTCCTAATTTTATATTTGGTGTTATTAGACATATGTTGTTAATGAGTATTTTGTTATCTGCCACCAATTTTTTTTGAATTTTGACTAACAAATATTTGTAATGTCGCAGGAAAGTATCTGAATTTCAAGATTGGAAGGAGTGATATGATGTGGACACCAATTACCAAGACTTTGATTACTACTACTGCTTCTCAATTAGGTGTGGACACGATCGTTTTTGAGTTGGAACTCAAATATGTTGTGACTGATCTGTTCCCACCATTGAAGATTCATAGTTTTGAAAAATACACCAAAAAATCAAATTTAGATACACCAAAGTGTTTTATGTATATTTGACTATATATCGGTGAATAAGACTTTGTAATGGTTAAATTGAACTTTGTGTATGAATTTTTGTAGTAATTATATTAATAATATCTTTATTTATTTACAGATCGTGCTAAAACGTTTATGACATATGTAGTTGTGAAAAATTTCAACATGATGAAATTTCTTATAGTCATGCAATTGTTGCTATCGGATACAATAACAAACATGGTGAAAACTATTGTTCAGCCTATTACAGTAATAAAGATTTTCAAAATATTTATGCAATATCTATTGATATATAGTAGTATATTTAAAAGGTATAAAATAGTAATAATTATTGGTAAAATGATGGTTATAATTGGTATGTATGTATGTTTATATTATACATGATTGCATATTTGGTGAAACTACGATGCAGTTATAATTGTGAAAACACTATGCATACTTGATGAAACCTACATGTTTTTTACCTAGATGAAAATAATGGTAAAAATGTGAGAGAAGGCTTCCATTAATAATATGATTTGATTGAAAATTAAGAGAGAGAAAATCAATATATAGAAAAACAAAGTAACGTAAAAGAGAAACTGTGGTTGAAAAAATCAAAAAAATATAAACAATAATTATCAATCCCATAAAATTAGCACATAACCTCCCCTAAAAAAGGTAATAGATACGGATACCAACTATATTTTTAACAAATAAAAAATTAAATATTTTGTTATGTTTGTAATTAAAAACTTAGTTTTGTAAATAAAAAAGAGTATATGTATATATTGTTAACTAAAGTTTTAAATAGTATATTCTTGTAATTTTTCTTTTTTTTTTACATTAAATTTTTTAAAAGATTGTTTTAGAAATGAAAGAAACCTACAAGCAAGTAACAAAACATAGAAGAATAGATCGTGTAAAATATGAGAAATTCCACGTGTTTCATATTGTATTCACTGATCGAGGCTTCTTAGCTAAAACAGTAAAACTCCAAGTCTCCAATTACATAGCTAGGATAATTCAAGAGGATTAATAAAGTTCTCATCTCTTACATTTGCACTAATAACTAAAATACAATACACTCATAAAAACACAAAAACAAAAATGTTTTAAATATTAACGTTAGCTCTCCTGATTTCCTTGTTGATTACATCAGCGAACGGTGACGAAAAGCCACGTGGCATCACTTACGCTTGATCTTCACTAACGTTAAAAAATTGTTCTTACATATGTCAACTTGAAAGTGTTTTTTTAAAAATATTTACCTTATTAATTTTTGGTTGTGTTTTGATTTGCAGTACAACTTTGAAGGAATTTTTGAAGGTATTGGTATCATCAGGCGGCTCAACGTAATCAAAGGCTTAAAGCGAAATTTTAATTAGATACCTAAAATCTAAACAAATATTTATTTAAAATTATTTACAAATTTGTAGACAAATATAATATAATTCTCCGGAATCAAGAATTGGAGATTCATTAGATTGTTATATATATACAGTTATGATACTATCTTCACCTCCCTTAAATTGTCTATACTAACAAATAAACTATAAATATACACTTATCCAAATAAATTGACCATGATTATATTAGCTTGCACCATGTTCATGTCAATACACCAATTAATTTCCTCATGAAAGGGGGAGGGGAGGTCAAAACACATCACCAACTAATGAGAAATGTAAATAAGTTGAGCCTTTTCCAATTTGGTCATTCCATCAATATTGATTGAAAGCAATTACTGTTGATGGATCGGAGAAATGCCATTACCATTTCCTCATTATAAGTTGGTAAGTTTTAACAAGCGACATCGTATTAACCGGCTAAAACTAGACAGACTCTAATTATGAACTTCATCTCGATGTACAACCATACCAAGAAGTGTCATGTTCTGTAAAGAGACAAAAAGTCGATTTATGTTCACATTCATTTCATTAATTAAAAAAAACAATGGAGTATCAATTAATTTGAATTAACCTGCATGAAACCTTGGAGAAAAGTAACGAATTATGGTTCTCCAATTTTATAGTAATAGACACATCGAACTGAAGTAGTTATCAACAATCAACATTAATTCAAAAAAATTGAAATAACTTACTAAATAAATAGTTCCTGCCATGTGGTCAAATAGGATTAGAAGGCCACCAAATGTTTTACAAGAAGCGCAACTTGATAGAAGGAAATATGCCTGCCTAAAGAAACAAGGTTTGCATAATATAAAATCATATCATATATATATATATATATATATTACTATATAAGAAGAGTGAATAAAATTCACTCTTCTTTTGACACATGCCACCAAAAAAAAGGAGAGGGTTGAACATAAGTCTCAAGGTGAGGGTATTTTGGGTATTTCAAAATACCCTCACATTCACACTTATCTACTAA
>NW_006239226.1:660752-667697 GCF_000226075.1 Solanum tuberosum
TGATATTTTCATCATACAAACTTTTGTCTTTTGAAAATACTATCCATACTCTATCGATATTATGTATATAACATGTTAATATGACATAATTTCTCGATCAAGATTCCATCATCTTTTGTTTAGTTTCATCCGCTTCTTTTCATTCTAATTTAGATGATATAATACATTTTTTTCTTTTGTGGAATTTGAATCGACTAAAAAAGAGATGAGATCCCCTCCATTAAGTTTTTGTTTCATATTTGTTAACACTTAAGTAAAATTAGTCTATATATATGATTGTTGGATTCAATTTTCACAAAACATATAATTCTTTTAATTTAATGAAATTTGTCCGAATGAACCAAGTTTGTTCTGCCAATATCCAATTACAATGACCATATTTTCTTAAGTTAAGAAATACTAAAAGTAGAAAAATAATTATACATAGAGAAAATTGATATTTATTTAATTAAGTTGATTATGAAACTGTAAAGATGAGTTTACTCTCTTCATTAATTAATTTGTTTGATAATTAAAAAAATTATAATATTTATTACATCTCATAAATTACAAAAACCTCCATCTATTCACAATTTTCTACTTAAATGACATGTCTCCTCAACTCCTTCTATGATTCTCTTCATTTACCTCTACATTTAGTTTTCCCAAAATATAATGGCTTAAAATTTTAGTCTATCATTTGCATATCAGCTATTTCAAGGTTTACATGTAAGAACATTTTCACAGATGCATATGTTTTTTCTCTATTTGTGGTTGTAGGCTTTTGGTAACAAGACATACTCTAACTTTGTCTTTTTTTTTAAAATAGGAAAAATACTATTGTGTTGCGTTGTTCTTTTTATTAGTTGGTTGATCCATCTCATGACTTACAAAAATCTTTATCTATTTATATTTTTTACTTAAATAACATGTCTCATCCATTCCCTTTTACCTAATTTTTTCTCTCTTTATAAGACTTCTTCCCATTTTTCTTTCATTTACAGCATATATTAAAATTACTTAAAATTAAGTCATTTATCTATTACATATATGAGCGCTCTAAATAACTTTAAAAATGAATGATTTATTTTCCTGATGACGCAGTGTACATATTCCGCATTCAAAAATTCATTTCATTTATAATTATTTAATATTGTAAATGAGGGGCAAAAATGAAAGAATTTTCAACATCTCCCTTAAACTTTGAAAAACTCACTTATTTTGAACTATGAAAAATGGCTCAACAATTCACTTATTTTGAAATAGAGGGAGTATATATTATTTATTAACACTCAAGATTTTTAAAGTTTGTACTAAAATAATGAAATATATTTTTCTATTTTCTAACTTTTTAGTAATTAAATAAAACGACCACAACGAAACATACAAAATCCACACTAAAATGAATTGACGTACTATTTTAGTGAAATATATTGAGTTATAAAGTAAGATTCTCATCTAATATGGGACGGAGAGAATAACAATATAACTTTATTAATGTTGGTCCCGGGCAGCGCCTGGGCTTTTGTTACTAGTATATATATAAAGGTTCGATATGATATAAAAACAGACAATAGCAAAAACTATAGTATATAGTTAATAGTCCTACTTATTCTTTTTCTCCTTTTCTTTTCTTTTATCTTTTGCTTCTTGTCATTATTTTTAAAATTTGATTTTCTCTAAATAATTACACATTTAGTGAGTTTTGTAACTCCTCAAGAGTTAAAATATTAATTATTTATAAATAAAAATGACGATATAATTTTGTATCGAGTTGTTTGTTGAAACATTAATATTGATTGCTTTTCAATTTTATTATTAGGATTTTATATATTTATCTTTTATTTGATTAGAACATAGTTATTCGTTCTTTCCTTTGTATTTCTATTGACATGCCTTTTGTTATTTTTCATATTCTAACTTGCACAAAAATAAAGACTTTTAAAAAATATTCCGTACCTAACAAGTATGGTATTTGTTAAATAAATCATATTGAGGAATGTTTTAAAAAAGGTCTAAGCTCTGTAGTTCCTCATAAAATATAAGCACCACTTCTTTTAAACATTTTAAAGTTTTTACCTAAGTATTGATCATATTTCTTCTTTTTTAGTATGTGCTACTTTATAAGAAAATTTTATCTCTGAAATAGTTGTTATGATCGCGCGCGAACATGTTAACTAGTTGAATAATATTAAGGACAATAAATTAAGTAAGTCATTCATTTATACACCCTACTTTTCAAAGTGTCTCATATCCTCTGGTGTGTACTCCCTAAAATTCAGGATAGCAACCATCATGCTGGTATATATATTTCTTCACAACTAAATTATTGGTAACAATTTCTTTAAACCTACACAAAATTTCCAAGATGAATTAGGATGAAGATCCGACATTAAAATTAATAATAAAGATGAATTAGGATGAAATCGATAAGAAGTGAGGGTGGGTACGATTGGTAACCGGAGAAGATGAAGAAACCAGCAAATAGGATCCTTCCAATCATTGGAAATAATCTCACTCTTACTTTTGCTACAACTTGTTTTCCCATTATCAACCTGTGTGTAAATCTCAAGAATACAAAAACAAATCCCAGATCTATAAATTGTAAAATGAAGGTTGTGGGTATAAAATAAAATAATTAATTGCCTTTAAATATCACTTTTATTATTTTTCTTAAAAAGAAAAAAACTCATTTTTTTTTAATTTAGACTTAGAACTTGCTATACCTTCTTATTATTATTATTTTTTTATTTTTTTCAAGTAGGCTATAATTCCATTTCTGTTGAAAGAATTTAGACTTAGAACGTGCTAATATGAAAAGCTCTCTAAATTAAATATCTGGTGAAGTCGAAATTATTCTTTTGTTTGAGATTTCTGCCTTTTGGAAAGATTGTTGTTTCCTATTTAACTTAAGCATCTTTTCCTCTGTTTAACTAGTTTTCTTGTTGCTCCTCTACACTTTATTTGTCTGATTAGCGTGAATAACATGTGTGCTTTCCTTAACTATCCAAAAATTTGTTCATTTTGCTAATCTACTCTTTTTTTCCCCTTTTGTTTGATGTATGTGACATCCGAATGAGTTCAATGGACTCCCATCTCTTCCATACTCCTCTCTCTGAGTCAACCTCCATTAAGCCGAGTGAAAAGGAAGCTAATCTTTGGATTGAGAGTCTATCTTATAGTTAAGGCTCAAAAGAAGCTGAAATGATAATATTTGGGGTCCAAACCCAAGTAAACTGAAGCAGCGTGACAGTAATAGTCCCAAAAGGGCTAAAAATAGCATTTTTAAAGTAGCACCAGCAGCAACTAAGTAAGAAGCAGAAATTAGGTTAAAACCCAAAATTGATGAAGCAGCACATCGGTAATTCAGTCCCAAAAAGAACTTAATATGGACTGAAAGTCCAATTGGTTTATTTATTGTCTTGTTTATATTTTTTTATTATTATCGTTAATGCTAACTTCTATGAACTTTTTTCATTAACTTAGATGAATCCTTGAGAAATTTTTATTTGCCGTTCTTTCACTATTTTGTTACTCATTTGGCTTCGAGTATTTTACAGTTTCAAAAACCCTTTTAAGTTAGGCAACTTAAGCTTCGATTATTTGACTCAAAAACTTTAACTCGGATAAATATTAAGTTAAAGTTATATTTGTGGCACTTTAACGTTTAAATTATTTCATTACTTGGGATAATACGAAAGTATAAGTATCAAAAGATTTCTTATTTTCAAAAAATTAGATTTTTTGAATTTGCACCATGTTCATGATAAAATAAATTGACTATAAATCTGCACCATGTTCATGTCAATACACCAACACTTAGTTTCCTCATGAAAGGGGGATGGGAGGGTCAAAACACATCACCACCTAATGAGATGTGGAAATAAATTGAACCTTTTCCAATTCGATCATTCCATCAATATTGATTGCAATAACTAGTTGGGAGTGTCAGCCTCAATAATATCGTGTGGACACACAATTATTTTTGCCAAATCTTGTTACAATTGAGTAGCAAGTTCTTTTTCCTCTTCAGTAAATTCTAAAACTAAGATAGATAGATAAGAGAGTTTTACATAATATTGAGTAGAAAGATTCAATCTCAGTTATTGTTGGTGGATCGGTGAAATGCCATTACCATTTCCACATTATAAAGGTATAGTAAGTTTTAACAAGCAACATCATATCAATTGGCGAAAACTAGACAGACTCTAACAACGACAACAGAATCAACTATGACCAAGAATATGATAATTCTTATGTTTTCTTGGTCTTGGGAGCCTTTCTCTTCGATTGATTCCTACCAATTGTGATCTTCATCTCGATGTAGAACAATATTGCCCCCAAAAATGTCATATTCTGTAAAAAAGACAAAAAGTTGATTCATATTTCACGTTCATTTCATAAATTAAAAAAAAAAAATTTATTTAATTTGAATTAACCTGCATGAAACCTTGGAGAAAAACATTGAATTCTGGCTCTCGAGCTTTAGAGTAGTAGACACACCGAACTGAAGTAGTTATGAACAAATACAATACCTACCGTAGTATTGAGGATAAACATTAATTTATAAGAAATCGTAGCCAATAATAAAGGAGATTGAAATAACTCACTAAATCAATAGTCGCTGCTATGTAGTAGTCAATTAGGATTAGAAAGCCGCCAATTACTTTAGTGTAAGCGCACAGTAATACAAGGAAAGGTACCTGAAGAAAGAAAGAGTAGTTTGAATGTGTAGTAGGAGTAGTATGTTTGCATATTATAAAATTAAATAATCGCTGAGTCATTAAATACCCAGGTCATTTCAATGGATGTTACTTCCTCTGGGGTAAACTTTCGAAGATTCATGATACCAACCATCATGCTTCCAAATTCCTTCCTAACTAAATCATCCATAATTATTTCTTTAATCCTACACAACATTTCCACATTAATTATTATTATTTTCAAAAAAAATAAAAAATCATAATAAATATAAAGTGCACAATATCACAAAGATACAGTAAAAAGAAAGAAAGGGAGGGTACGATTTGAAACCCGAAAAGATGAAGAACCAAGCAAACAGAAATCTTCCAATGATAGGAAATAACTCCATTTTTACTTTTGCTTCAACTTTCCTCCCCATTTGTGTCGTAAATCAAAGAGTGCAAACCAAAACCAGATCAATAAATTGTAACGAAGGGTATGGTTATCTCTTGCCCTTTTTTTTCTTGTTTCAAGTAGAGTTTCTTTAGGAGGAAAGTAAGGGGAATCTATAGTTAAATGGTAAATTGAAAATTCAATTTTCTTTTTAAAATAAATTCAAAACGGATTATGACACATTATTTGTTATAAAACTTAAAAAAGAAAACACGAGAAACAACTGATTTAAAACATATCACATATATTTATATGCTATAAATCATCTCATTAAATATAACTGAGAATGTTGAAGTTAAAATTATTATACATAGGAACAGTGAAATTATTTTTGGGGCAAAATAAAATTTTCTTGTCATGAAATAAAAGTACTTTGAGTTCATTCATATTTTATTTATTTTATCTACCAATTTGGTTCGATTTATCTTTGAGTAATCTATTTTGTTTAGATTTACCATAATATACATTTTATTAAAAGAGAAACTAAGGAATTAAATTTGTAACTTGTACTTTTTAATGAAAATACAAGTTTAAAGTGAGAATTAATTTTTCAATTATATATTTATGTTAGGTAGTTACGTAAAAAACTAATTATCTAAATACATATCTTATTTTACTATAATCTTTAAAATCTTCTATCATTTTAAAAAAAAATCAAAAATATCTTCTCGAATACATCACTCCCCTCTCGCTGATACTTCCCTACCCTCTCTGATACATCCCTCCCCTATATTTCCCGTTGTCCTATCCTTCTCTGATACATTTCTCCCCTGTGTATACAGATGTATGCCGATGTATCCGAAAGTTCAGATATAATCCATAAATTTTAAGAGATTTTTGTAATTTAAAAAAGAAATTAGAAAAATAAGATAATTAACTCGTAACCCTATAAGATTTATATAATACTGAAATAAAAAGGTAACAAGTAGGGTGGCAACATCAACACGAGGTAGTTATTAAAATATGAGTATTGAAGTTGTTGACAAATCTGAGTGGAGACATTTGTTGCTCCAATAGTCCACACATCTCTTTGTTTTCTCTGTTGCATTTGAAGAACACCAAATCATTTTGCATATTCTTCTCTAAACATCAATTTAGTATATGATAATATAATGATCAGGAATATCTAAGTGCAAATTGAATCTCAAATCTAACATATGCAATCAAAGTAAGAATAAAAAAAAATATCGTACAGTTTTACAATCAGAGAACATAAGACCAAGCAAATAAACCTCATCCTATGAATGAATAAATTTAGAATTAGTAAGAGATCTCGGGTGTGTTTGGTACGAAGGAAAATGTTTTCTTTTATTTTTGGGTTGAGATTAAAAAATACTCTTTAGAAAAATAATTTCTGACCAGGTGCGTAAAAAATGAAAATTTAAAAATTTGAATTATTTTTGAAAAAAAAAAAATTTAAAAAATTTACGGTGGTGGTGGCTGGGGATGGCTGGGGTAGGGATAGGGGGTGGAGTAAATATCAAAATTTTCATGACCAAACAAAATTAATTTTGAAATATTTTTCAAAAATAATTTTTTTTATGGGGGTGGCCTGGGTGGCAGCGCAGGGAGGGGGGAGGTGTAAAAATGATTATTTTTTTTTAAAAAAAATTGACGAGGATGGCCTTGGTGGGGGTTGCTAAAAAATGAAATTTGTTTTAAATTTGAAATATTTCCAAAAATAGTTTTTTTTTTAAAAAAAGGGAAAAGGGTCAAATATGCCCCTAAAATATTCGAAAAGGTCTAGATATACCCCCCGTTTAAAGTTTGGCTCACTTGTGCCCTCGCCGTCCAACTTTTCGTCTAGATATGCCCTTATGGGCGTTAAAT
>NW_006239226.1:673627-679499 GCF_000226075.1 Solanum tuberosum
GAGGGTGGGTGGGTGGTGGTGGTGGGTGGGGGGGGGGGGGGGTGGGAGGGGGGGGGGGGGATAAGGGTTGGGGTAGCATAAAAAATGAAAAAAAAAATTGACGGAGGGTGGCCTGGTGGGGGTAGTAGTGTTGGCATAAAAAATAATTTTTTTTAAAATTTGAAATATTTTTCAAAATTATTTTTAAAAAAAAAGAGAGATGGTGATGTCCTGGGTTGATTGTTTGAGAAATTAAAGAAACCACAAGCAACAAAACACAAAACACAAAAAATACGAGAAATTCTACATGCCCTCATATTGTATTCATTGATCGAGTCTTCTTAGCTAAAATAGTAAAACTCCAATTACATACATAGGATAATTATAATTCAAGAAGAGTAATATAGTTCTCATTTCTTGAGTTTGCAATAATTAAAACACAAAAATAAAAAATGTCTCAAATATTAACGTTAGCCCTCCTGATTTCCTTTTTGATTACATCAGCGAACGGTGACAAAAAGCCACGTGGCATCACTTACGCTTGATCTTCACTAACGTTAAAAAAAAATTCTTACATATGTCAACTTGAAAGTTTTTTTAAAAAAAAATTACACCGTATTATTTTTTTTGTTTTTGTACAGATCTTATTGAGATTGATTTTGGTTGTATTTTGATTTGCAGTACAACTTGGAAGGAAATTTTGAAGGTATTGGTATCATCAGCGGCTCAACGTAATCGAATGTCTAAAGAGAATTTTTAATTAGAAGCCTAAAATCTAAACAAACTTCATATATATTTATTTAAAATTATTTACAAACTTATAGACAAATATAATTCCCCGGAAACAAGAAATGGAGATTCATTACATTGTTATATACAGTTATGATACTCTCTTCACCTTCCTTAAGTTGTCTATACTAACAAATAAACTATAAATCTACACTTATCCAAATAAATTGACCATGATTATATTAGCTTGCACCATGTTCATGTCATACACCAACACTTAATTTTCTCATGAAAGGGGGGAGGGGAGGTCAAAACACATCACCAACTAATTAATGAGATATGGAAATAAATTGAACCTTTTCCAATTTGGTCATTCCATCAATATTGATTGAAATAATAAGTTAAAGCAATCAACTGTGTTTACATATATAACTAGTTGGGCTTGTAGTCAACTTCAACATCAATATTGTGTGGGCACACAAAAGTTGAGCAACAAATTCTTTTTTCTTTTCAGGAAATTCTAAAACTAAGATCATAGATAGTAATAAGAGAAATTTACGTGATATTGAGTACAGAAATCCAATCTCAATTACTGTTGATGGATCGGAGAAATGCCATTATCATTTCCTCATTATAAGGTACTCCATACGCCTCATTTTATGTGAGGTAGTTTGATTCGGCACTGAGTTTAAGGAAGAAAGGTAGAATTTTAAAACTTGTGGTCCAAAATAAATTATAGAAATTTGTGTAGCTGTAAATCATTTCATTAAGGGTAAAATAAATATTTTATAGTTAAATTGTTACTTAATATAGAAATTTGTCATTCATTTTTAGACTGACTAAAAAGAAAAATAAGTCACATAAATTGGAACAGACGGAGTAGTAAGTTTTAACAAGTGACATCGTATTAACTAGCTAAAACTAGACGGACTCTAACTACAACTATAGGGAAACTATAATCAAGAATATGATGATTTCCTAAGTTTTCTTGGACTTGAAGGCCTTTTTCTTCGATTGCCTCTGATGATTTATGAATCAAGAATAGAATAGTAGATTGTATATTGGAGAGGAAGAAGAAGAGTAATTCTCTGATTGTATTTCCAAAATGTACAGAGTTCTCTTATTTATAGTCTACCAAAATAACTAACTTCCTAACTTGATATCCTTACTAACTCTTTGTTTACTTGCTTCTTCAAAGACTTGATAGAACCCTTCTAGTTTATTTCCTCAACAGCCTCCTTCCAATTGTGATCTTCATCTCGATGTACAACCATATTGCACCAAAACGTGTCGTATTCTGTAAATAGACAAAAAGTTGATTCATGTTCACATTCATTTCATTAATTAAAAAATAATATAAATTCATTTGAATTAACCTGCATGAAACCTTGGAGTAAAATAACGAATTCTGGTTCTCCAACTTTATAGTAATAGACATATTGAACTAAAGTAGTTAAATATCTCACTCTTACTTTTGCTACAACATTTTTTCTCATTATCAACATGTGTGTAAATCTCAAGAGTGCAAAAGCAAAACCCAGATCTATAAATTGTAAGGTTGTGGGTATAATAACAAAGTATTACTTTTATTATTTTTTCTTAAAAAGAAAAAACTCATTTTTGAATAGTTTCTCATAGACCAAAGACTTCAAGAACTTTGTCATAGATCAAAAACTTTCGTCGCCGGCCATTGACATTTTCAACCTCTTCAGGTGTCAAATTATAAGACGATCTCTAGCATCACCTCTCCAACCAAACTGCAAAATAGGAAAAAAAAGACTAATTAGTGAAACAGAGAAGCTATATTGTCACAGTAGACCAGATGCAAAAGTGGGGAAGAGTAGGAGCATCTGAAACCACCACATCAAACAGAAATTACATATTTCATCAAAAGCTATAGACTAACCTAAGGAAAAAAAAGAAAGGTACAGAAGCTATATACACTAAGTTGACACTGGTCAGTCTTTGATTTGGAACTATATGATGAAAAATAAAGGTACTGCTGAAGCTCAAATCACTTGGAAAATCAATTCTGGAAATATCTCTTTTTGGTGGGATGATTGGTTGGGGGATGGTGCTTTAGCTCCTCAATGCAGTCATATTACAAGTCTGAACAATACCACAGTTTCAGAGTCTTTGATAGATGGGCATTGGAATGAATCCCTTGTGAGACAATGGGTTCCTCCTCTTATTGTTCCTAAGATCTTGAATTAAGATCTTGAATACTAACATTCTTCTCCAAGAAGGCATCCCTTATGAACCTTTCTGGAAGCTTAATGACAGTGGGGTGTTCTCTTGCTCCTCAGCATGGGATCATATTAGACAGAAGAAAAACAAGAGTATTATCAGTAAAAGCATTTGGCACAAACATATCCCCTTTAAGATTTCCTTTCTTGCTTGGAGGGCTTTAAGAAGCAAGTTACCAACCAATGATAAGATAACTAATTTTGGAATGGAACCTGCTCCTTGTTCATACTGTTACAGACCTGGAGAGGATACTATTGAGCATATTTTTATATAGGTAACTTTGCCAGCAACATTTGGAATTTTGTCTCTGCAGCTGTGGGTGTTCAGCATGTTCACATTCCTCTAAGATCATTTCTGATGAGATGGTGGAGACAGGAATATAAAAATGAAGTGCAGAAATTGCTCATCCAGCTCCTTCCCTTGATCATTTTATGGAACCTCTGGAAAAATAGATGAGCAGCAAAGTATGGTACCAAGCAGTCCAATACAGCTAGGGTCAAACTTTTAATCCTTAAGGATGCTATTCACCTACTTAGCACAGACTACCCTTACATCCAATCAGGGGTGGCTCAAATGCCTTTAAAAATGAGGCATATGCCTTAGGCCCCAAAATCGAAGGGCCTACTTTTTTAGCAATAATAAAATTATCTTAAGCTTTTTTTAACAAAAAAAATAATTAAAGAATGTTTTAATTTGTTTCGAAACATTAAAAGAATGTTTCTTTTTTATAGATCAATTTTTAAAGTTAACTTCCACATGGTATGTTTAAGACCACAAGATTAAAAAATATTTTGGTATATAACTATATATATATAGCTTTAGTTTAAGATCATAAAAAAAATAAAACTTGAATCTCAAATATAAAAAAATAATTAAAATTTAGATCTCCAACTTATTTTTGGCTTTAGGCCACTAATTAGTTTAAGCCGCCACTGCATCCAATGGCCTTTCAGATGGACTGATCTGTTTAGGATGGTGGAGAATTGCAGACATGATACTATGGTTAAAACTGTGATTTGGGAAAAACCTAGTCAACCTTTCCTCTGCCCCTCCTTGCAATTTTTATAGAGAAAATTTTACGTATAGCAAATAAAAAATTGCTAATGGTATGTTGTAGCAAACTTTATAAAATTGCAGTCCGTAGCAAATTTTTAGTTTGCTACGGATGTGTCTTTCTGTCAGTCTTTTTTTTTATACATTTTGATTGTTTTAAAAAAAAAAAAAGACATTAATTTCGGTTAGAAAAAAAAGAAAAAAAATCATTGAAGTCACGCACGTTCTGTTTCATTCGAATTCCCTTCCTTCTTCGTCGTCTTCAACATTAAGAACTCCATTGTAACTCAATTCAGAAAATCGATCAAGCTATTGATGGTACTATACAAACAGTCGAGATCATTAGAATGTAGAGATAGCAACAAGAGGCAATTTCATGACGAAAACATACTCTGATTTTGCTTTTTTTTGGTCGAAGATGGTGTTCAACATGTATTCAAAATCAGATTTCCTTTTTAACTATCATCAATTTAAGTTGAATGTATATTGAGAGGTGTATATTTTGTTCGAAATAGAGTTTAACGCTTAATTGTGATTGAAACTTTCTTTAACATTTAAATTAAGATGATATTAATACACTTGCATGCGGTCTTTAAATCCTAAGTTTGTCTGTGATTTGAGTCACCGCAGTATAGTCTTCATGATCAAATCTAGTCTAAATAGATAACAATTATTTTTTTAAAAAAAATTGTTTATGACAAGAACTTCATTTGTTGCAACAATAATATTTGAGGAAGACATTAAAACTTACTACTTAGACATTTATTTTAATGCTATAAATGTATTCATTTCCCATACATAGATAAAATTGTCAAAATAGAAATTTGTTTAATAAAGTAGTCAGTACTAATCATATTTAGATCATTCTGGCTAAAATTATTCGATCTCCACAAGGTATGCCACATCCACACAAAGTGTCTAAATAGTCAAAGTATTCTTTCAATAGGTACAAACTCTAATTAAGATGATTAAGTGAATTACGTGAACAATTTTATATCGATATATAATATCTTCGTAAATGTGAGACAAAGGAAAGTAAGAGAGTGAGTGAGTGAAAGAAACACCACAGTTTATATATATATACATTAGACAAACTTATATGTATAATTATACAGTTTATAAGCTTATGTATGCAAGTGAGCTTATGTTTATACAATTCACATACTTTTAGGTATATTTATACATTGTAAAAAACTTATATAAATAATAATACATGGAGCACATTTATACATATAGTTTTCTATAGCACAAACTGATACATATATTTATACATTTACATATTTATACAGTTATATATATACTATTAATAAGTACGTGGAGATTTCAGATCCTTGTAATAAACAAATAGGATCCTTATACAAATGAAAAAACGTATACATAAAACAATGCACAAAACTATATAAATGTTTATACTGTATATATATTATACATTATACAACCAATTTCAAATGTATAATTGTTTACCTTGTATGTATAGTTAAATAGTTCTATTTTATACATTTAACTTTGGATATTAACATAGTGACTATATAAAACTGTATAAACAAACAGTTATAAGACATGAATCAACACATAAAATATAAGAAAAATATAAAATCGTAACATATACAAAAATAATGATTATACAAATACCTCATCATGCTCCAATAAGCCAGAAACAACAACTTCCTTTCTTTTTGCATTCTCTTCTATATAATTAGTTGTTTTTTCTTTCCTTTTTTTACTTGACCCAGCAGCAGACTGATCTTTCTTACCTCCCTCCACAATTTTGATGTTGGATTGCTTCGATTTTGCACTCATTTCCTCCAATCTGATTGGGTTATTTTTCAATTTGGATTTGATCTCTTGCATTGCGTTGGATTTG
>NW_006239226.1:679516-695901 GCF_000226075.1 Solanum tuberosum
GGTATACCTCTTGTGAATCTTTTAGATGGAGACTGGGCATCCATTGTTTGAAGGAAAACTCTGTATGAATTATGAACTGATGCGAAAAATAGCTTGAAAAAACTGGAAAAAAATGGACAAAAATATAAATTAATCGATTGAGATAAGTTTTGGCAGTACCTGAAATTTTTGAAGGAATTTTGAAATCGCGATTGAGAACGTGCTGGTGGAGATTTGAAATTTCAAACTAATTTTGGGGAGAAAATTTGGGAGAAATTGAAGGAAATAAGAGATATAAACAAGAAGAAGATATTGTATAAAAGGAAGAGAATAACGTCAACCTTTTTTTTTCACTTATACAAATTAGTGGGGCCCATTAATAGCAAACTGACCCAGACTTTGCTCCTTAAAGGAAATAAATAAAACGATAGCTACTGTATTTATTTTACATTAATAGTTTGTCATTATGTACAATTATCCCATTTTTATATTATGAAATGACAAGGCCTGGGGGTCGTTGCTCAGCAACTGGCCCCCCAAATATAACAGGCACAGGGATCAAAAAAAAAACTACACCCTACTGTTTCCCAAGGGAAACACACCATACTATCAAACAACAATTTCAAATTCCCTAGCTACTACTACTACAAGTACAAAAGAAAGTTAAATATGCAACATGGCTTTCACAATGCAACAACAAAATATGGATACTGAACAATGGTATATAAAAACAGAGCAAAAAAAAAAGGGCCAAAGTATTATACCCAATCGGTAACAAATTGATGATGTGGTGCGTCCACAGAGCAGAACACCTGAAATTACCCTTGGTTTGATTATTTTAAAAAAAAATACTATTAATTAATGCTTAAAATAGTAAATTACCTGCATATATCCTGCAAGAGCGGTAGGTAGCAAAGAAATGATACAACCAGGCAAGGGAAAGTTGAAAAACATGTATCGTGTAAATCCGTTTCTGGTACAAAGAGATCAAGAGGGCATACATGCTCCTTTTCGCAACCTTTCGGCATATGATTTTTCGATCCACCCTTCTCCCGAACGTGTCCATGGCTAACAAAACTAGGAGATACATGAAGCATATGTATATTGCCATGAGACAATCATCATCGCAGAGGAAAAGTCGACCCACCTGAAATACCGTCAACAGAGAGTCGTAAATCCAACCAGGATGCGGTTCTCCGACTGCCCTTGCGATTAGCACCTCTATTTTATCTCATGGGCAAGTCATGTCGATTAAGGTTGATGCTGTATTTTTAAAAAAGAAAATATGTTAAAAATAAAGTTAAGTCTAAGTTTAAATTATATATATGCACCGACAATATAATTAATAAATTAGGTACCTTGTGGAATACCAAGCGTAGTCTGGTTTATCTTTAGTTAAACTGTAGAGCTCCAATGGTTCCCTATTCTTAAGTGCCAATTCATTGATAGTTGCTACTTTTTCTTGATATATTTCCCATTTAAGATTCTTTGTTTTTTCTGATGCTACAAAGTTTTGTTGAATTGTGCTGGGAGACTACCTGTTTACTTTCATTCATTCCAGTTATACACAATAATCACGACAATAACATATCCAATATAGTAACAGTTTAATAAATAGTATTTTGTTTTTCTAAAGTTGAAAGAAAAACAAAAAGGTGGATTTGTTTACCGTTTGAGTGTTGTAAATGACAGTCTTACAATCAGCTAGAATGCTAACTGATTTTTCAGGCAAGTAATAAGCAGCTCCTCTAAATGTAATGTTGGAAGGTTGAGTGGTGTGATTGTTGGTCAAAAAGGCAGCACACATATGCTCAGCAGTGTTCTCATACACAGTGATCTGTATGTATCAAATTACATCATCATAATCCAAGTCACATAATAAATTTATACTCAATTACGTACGTACGTACCTCAAGGTCCTGGTTTATCTTTTGTACTGTGGGAGTACCCCAAAGAAGAGCCCTTCTTGATAATCTCAAAGCTCTGTGCAAGTCTCTCAAGTGACTCCATTTGGGGTCCCTCATTAAACCTAATCCATCAACATTTAGTTTGTTAAATCAAAGTACTTGGATAGTATTAATTAGTTCATTGAGAATTTACCAAATTCATCAAGAGGAGCCTCATCATAATAACGAGTAGTCACGAACGAAGAACTTGATCTTCCAAAGTTTGTTCCACCATGGTACTGAAATTATAATAAAAAGTTAAAAACACACATGTTAATTAGTAATTAGTTAAAAATTAAATATGTTGATTTACCACGTAATAGTTTGTAAGAGTCCCATTTTTGGCAAAGAAACGAGCCACAGAAATAGTAAGATCTTCTGCTGATCTTTGTGATGGAGGGTCTCCAAATGTTCTATACCTGTATTTCATTTTTGTTAATGGAAAAATTATAATTTCTTCATTTCAAATTAAATTTTCAGTCATTATTTATTGTCTTAAAAATTGAATGTGTTTTTGTGAGAATGATTTTGACATTTTTGATCAATCTTTCAATTGTGATCGAATTTATTCAATTGCAATCGTGATTGTGTTGAGGAACATGGATCTTATTTTTTGAATTTTTTTTGCTTTCTAAAATTATGAATAAATAAAATGAAACAAAAAAATGAATTAAAAAAGTAAAAATTAAATAATGTTCTACGTGTCACTGATATGGCAATGATGTGGCGCTGACATATCAATGACGTGGCGCATGTGAAATGCACTTGCCATTGTGAGACTGGTATTATAATTTTAGGGTGATATTAAATTCACTTGAAAAGAGATTAGGGAGGTAAATAATTACCCGTAAAGTTTAAGTACTAAAGTAAGTTTCGTGCCAAGTTCGGGGGTTTTTATATATTTTTCCCTTTACTTTATAAAGTGTTTTTTTTTTCAATAATATAAAATAATAATTTAATAGAATAAATTAAATAAACGTACTGCGGTAGAAGGGGCCTCTTTTTGCTTGCACATAATCCAGGGGACACCATTGTATAATCCAACAGCCATATTTGCTGCCCACTCAATATATTTCTTTCCATTCTCTTTATAAGCAGCGTGGACATTGTTGTACTCATTTTCTATCTGTTAAGTAAAAATAATAATTAAAAGATTCAACCTATAGAAATTAAAATTATATCGACAATATATTTTTTAACAAGTTATAGCACGTAATTTATTTTCAACTAGTTTAATCAAGTTGTTCTCACGTAATTACAAGTGATCAATCTCTTAATAAGCAATTGGTGATAGTCTGATAAACTTAATTGATAGTCTGATAAACTTAATTGATAGTCTGCTATAGGCTATAGCAAGTTAAAATACAGTTATACACATTGTTAAGATTATTAGACCCTCTTACTTTGGATTATTATCTGTAGTGATTTGATAGTGTATATATGTAAAAATGTTACTTGTACAATTAGTAGTACATATAAATTTAAACGTTAATCAAATTAGTAATAAACCTGAGCCAAGATAATGGGACCTCCTTGGGGTGCGAATAATTTCTCCTTTTTCATCAAATCAATGACCATTTCTGAATATTTTTTCATGTGGTACTTTAAAATGGAGAAGACAAAGAGAGAACAAATTAATTAAATAAGCCATTAAAAATATTTAATTGATTAAAAGTATGCAAATTGTGATTACATACCACAAATGGCTCGTTATAAGAACAGAATGTGATATTTTTAACCTCTTTTAACCAGTATGGAAACCCTCTGTTTCCATGAACAAAATATTAATTAATATGTCATAATTAAGGACCATAAAAATAAGAAATTAATTAATTAACACTGCATAAATTGTGTAAATACTGCTTCAATATAAGGTCCAATTCTGAGAGTTACATACAAACCCTGTTCAGCTATCTCCTTGATGAATTTGACAATGTCAAAATTTCCTTCAAAGTTTACTGTAAATCAACCAACATTAAATTCTAAATATTCGAATTTGTGAGTCAATGACATACGTAGAACACTTTTTTTAACACTAGAATATGTCACGGGATTCGATAATTTATATATGTATACTCACGTACGTATGATAATAAATTCTAAATTTGTCTCAGAATGTTAATTACCTGGCCTTGAACGGGCTCGTGAATGTTCCAGAACACATAAGTCTGGATGAGATTAATACCTCCTTCTTTAATTAGCCTTTCTAATAATTTCTGGCCACATCTGTGGGGAAAATTTGAGAAATATATAATTAAGTACTAAATTATTAAACATAGGTCAAAATAGCTAGAATTACAATTTAAAGTCACCTCGGGAGGACTACGGGTATAATGAATAGAACCAGAAAAGAAGAGTTCCCTATTTCCATTTACGATCAAGGAACGGCCATCGTAAGCTACGCCACGCGGCTTTTCGTCACCGTTTACCGATGTAACCAACAAGGAAATCAAGAGAGCTAACGTTAATATTTGAACATTTTTGTTTTTTTTTTTATTTTGTGTTTTTATGAGTGTATTTTGTATAAGTTATTAGTGCAACTGCAAGAGCTATGTCTGTAATTGGAGTTTTACTGTTTTAGCTAAGAAGCCTCCATCAGTGAATACAATATGAGGCTTGTAGAATTTTTCATATTTTACTTGATCTATTCTTTTGTGTTTTGTTACTTGCTTGTGGTTTCTCTAATTTCTCAAACAATCTTCTAAAATATTTAATATAAAAAATTGTGATTTAAAATGTCTTTAATTTTTTTTAAGTATACAAACTTCAATTAATTAACCAATAAATTGATGCTTACATAGTCACATTTACTGATTTACATAAAAGAATAAATTAAATATATAAGATATCAAATTCCGAATTCTTGATTCTTATTAAACAAAGAGAACAATTATATTTATCAATTTATTCTAAATCGGCAGACAAACTAACTGCTCTCAACCATGGCATAATTGAAGCTCATGTCCTCAATTATTTTTTCTCTCTCTCTCTATTAAATAAACAAAATCATCCAAATACAATAAAACATTTAATTGTTTTCATTACTCATTTGCGTTAAAAGAATATTAATCGTAAATAGCACACCATTTAATTTTTAATAAAAGTATTTTAAAATTTTGATGTATTTTAGTTTCTCTTCGACAATATTAAGGATTGTATAAAAATAATATAAAAACTATATATATAAAAAAAAACTATTTACTTTTTAATAAAAACATTTTAAAAACTCCTTTAAGATGTGTTTGGTATGAAGGAAATTGATTTTATAATAAAAAAAATGTCTATCCATTTATATACTCACTACGGGGCTAAAATGTAAATAATAATTAATATGCAAGTTTCTACATATTTATAAATAAGTCTCCATTCTAGAATACTCTACATAACTAGAATGTTCGAAGAACTTAGCAGGTAAATCTATGAATAACTAGAATATTCTAAGAACTTAGCATGTAAAACTATGAAATTCTAAAGTCTTCCAAGGAAATACTCACGTATCTATAGAATCTAAAGTCTTCCAAGGAAATACTCACATATCTATAGAATATTTCATTAAAAACTAGACTTCTTACTAAGCCTCCACATGGACAATTTTGTGTCATGTAACACTTATATGGCGCTTATATGACTTAATGGCAAGACGAATTGCCGTCACAATATGTCGTATTTTTTGTATAGCGCTTAATCATTTTTTAGTCTAATTTTTTTGTTAATAAAATATTCCATATTATCACATACATTATACAACCATAGCAAGTATCGATCTCTGTTCCAACTCTTATGTACTCTTTTTAATTCTTCTTCGAACAACCATAGATTGCTTATTTTTTTTCTGAGTAAATTTATTTGAAAGCAGTTATAATACACTAGTAATATTTGTCAATTCACATAATTTTTTCATGAATGTATAACTCATAGATGATTGACAAGGCCCAATATGTTGCTCATTATACAAACACCCTCTCCAATTTGAGACGCTACATTTTTAAATATTCATCACATGAGTGCAAATGAGATTAGTTCTAAAATTTTGAGTTTTGCTAAAATCTGATATTTTAATAGTATAGTATTATAAGTTGGTCTTGGAGACTTGTCCGTGCAGTGGTTCTCTTGAGACTAATAGCCCCATTTAGATAATCGTATAAAAAGTAATTTATAAGTTTAAATAGTCAAAAATAGGGAATATTCTTTGGGTTACTTTATAAAATTATAGAATATTTAAAATTATAAGTTTCAAAAATGTTATAATCACACAATTGTTGCCCAAGACCATTATTAAAGCTCAATTTTTAGTCCTCATTTAAAAAGTAATAGGGAGTAGTTTCACTTTAATGTGGAAATAAAATTTGATAAAATGTCCTACTTAAACAAAAAAAAAAACATATATCAGCTTGAATTTCAAGAATCATTCTTTGATTTTGAAATAATTAAGGTTGAATTCATGAATCCTTCCTCAATTTGATCCAGTCCGTCAAGCTTTGAAAATCCTCACAAGAATCGATGAGGCCCCATGAATGGTTCTACCTTGATTTTGAAACACCAACAATTTTGAACCCATCAACTGTTTCTTGATTTTTAATTAATTTATAAAGACTTGAATGATGAATTCCATGAATCCATCTCTAATTTAGAAATCAAGCGATAATCTTTTAATCCCAATGAATCATTTTTTGTATTCACTTGTTAATACTTTGAGTTTCAATAGTATTTGTTGGAGTTATTTCATATGTTATATGAGATTTTCATTTTTACATTTAAGAGATCTGGAAAAAAAATTATTCAATTTGTAAGTGACCAAAGAAATCTTTTCTTTCACAAAAAAAATAAAATATTTTTTTTGTTCAACTTGTTATGTATGAGCGTATGACATATATGGGCCGTAGATAGTTGGGAAGGCCCAATATGTTGGATAAAGATCCGATCAAGTATAATTAGGTCAAGTAATGTTCAATGGCCTTATAGATTCATGCCATGTTGACAAGCACAAACACACTATAAGTTTAGCGCTTCGCTAGTTAAAGATAGTATAGTATAAAGATCGTCTCCACAGGGATTGGTACAAAATAATAATTCAATTAAATCTTGCTAACTATTATTCAAGTGATCAAAAGAGTGATTATGAACCACTTTTCTAGACTAAATGATAATTAAAACAATTAGTAACTATGAGGTTTAATATGAATAATAAAATATAGGGTACAAGACGAAACAAGTGCATAATGATAGTTGGGATTTGACCACATTCATTTATCACATCTAAAGTTCTATCGATTCTCTCGAATTCGATAGCTTATTAGAGTATCCTTAAGCCTTAGATTTTTCTTCCGAATAAATCTCAAGTCAAAGAAGTTTTTCTTATAGTGATATAAGCTAAATCGACAAAATAATTCTTTTACTTGAATAACT
This sequence comes from Solanum tuberosum, assembly GCF_000226075.1. Taxonomy (NCBI): domain Eukaryota; kingdom Viridiplantae; phylum Streptophyta; class Magnoliopsida; order Solanales; family Solanaceae; genus Solanum; species Solanum tuberosum. Next base: position 686,848 of record NW_006239226.1, read on the forward strand.
TTTTGCCATATAAAGTCAAGTAACAAACTATCCATAATCAAATAAGGCAAGAGATATTTAATAAATGGCAAATTGTAAATCCATACCACATGAAATTAGGCGTGTATAACATATTTAAATAAGGAAATAAATAAATATGCTTTTCAGAGACTTATTTTTAACAATTTACTATAATAAGACAAACAAATTATTAAGGGCATACATCAACATAAAATCCACTACCCTAAATAGAGACGGTAAAACAAAAATTTAAACCAAGGTGGAAGGAAACCATCTTTGTGGCCAACAATGCATGTTGATGATTTGATTAGAAGTTATCGAATGTATCTGGATTGTAATTATACAGGAAAACACTTCAAGAACTGTTCTTGCCATTTACTAGGAAAACACTTCAAGAACTGTTCTTGCCATTTAATGGGGAAAAAAACGACATATTGACATGGAAAGAAACTAAATCCAAAATTGTAGCTGCAATTGCTCTAAGAACTCTCATAGACCAAAAACTTTCATTTTATATGACAGATTTTTCTTTTTAGTTCGTTTTGAAAAAGATGTTATCTTACTATAATTATTAGTATTTTAACTTTAAAAATCTTCTTTTACCTTTACTGACATTTATAACCAATCTAATATTTAAGAATTATTTTAGACTACAGTTTCAAAAATCTTTATTTTTTTCTTAAATATGGGGTAAAGTCAAAGGGTATCACATAAAATGAGACTGAAGAAGTAATAAACTTTATATGATATACAAACCACTTTATGAATGTTAATTTACGTTATTTAATCATAATACTGTATAATAGATCAATGATATCAAAGGTCAATTAATCGTTAAAAAAATAATTATATACTATAAAATTCATACTTACAATTAGGGGTGTTCGTGGTTCTGTTTAAACCAAAATCAAACCAATCTAATTTAAATTTTTAAAACCAAATCGAACCAATCTAGTCGATGTTTAAACTAAAACCAAACCAATCTAGTCGGTGTTTAAATTTCTAAAATCTAGTTGGTGTAACATTATACACATACTAATATTTTTATTTATAATTGATTAAATTAATAAGATGTTGTCACGTGGTATCAATACAATATCTTGAATGTTATTATAAAAATATTATTTATCATTATGAAGATTTGAGTACTTTATTCAAAATTTTAAAATATTTTTATTAAAAAGTAAATAGTTTTTTATATATATAGTTTTTGTATTATTTTTATACAATCTTTAATATTGTCGAAGAGAAACTAAAATACATCAAATGAGTAATGATAAGAATTAAATGGTGTGCTATTTACAATTAATATTCTTTTAACGCAAATGAGTAATGATAATAATTAAGTGGGTAAAACTTACCCGCAGGGTGTTTACACCAATCTAATATATGTATCATGTATGTCATGTGTTTAAATTATAGTTCATTTTATTTAATCTTAATTAATTAACATGTGTTTTACTTCATTAAATCACATAATAATGAAAATTAAATTAGTTTGGTGTAAATACCCGATGCGGATAAGTTTTTTCCTGATTAAAATTTTTGTTTATTTAATAGAGAGAGAAAAAAATTGAGGACATGAACTTAATTTATGCCATAGTTGAGAGCGGTTAGTTTGTCCGCCGATTTAGAATAAATTGATTAATAATTGTTCTCTTTGTTTTTAATAAGAATCAAGAATTCGGAGTTTGATATCTTATATATCTAATTTATTCTTTTATGTAAATGTAACTAAGCAAGCATCAATTTATTGGTTAATTGAAGTTTGTATACTTAAAAAAAAATTAAAGACATTTTAAATCACAATTTTTTATATTAAAATTTTTAGAAGATTGTTTGAGAAATTAAAGAAACCACAAGCAAGTAACAAAACACAAAAGAATAGATCATGTAAAATACGAAAAATTCTACAAGCCTCATATTGTATTCACTGATGGAGGCTTCTTAGCTAAAACAGTAAAACTCCAATTACATACATAGCTCTTGCATTTGCACTAATAACTAAAACAAAATACACTCATAAAAACACAAAAACAAAAAACAAAAATGTTTCAAATATTAACGTTAGCTCTCTTGATTTCCTTGTTGGTTACATCGGTGAACGGTGACGAAAAGCCGCGTGGCGTAGCTTACGATGGCCGTTCCTTGATCGTAAATGGAAATAGGGAACTCTTCTTTTCTGGTTCTATTCATTATACCCGTAGTCCTCCCGAGGTGACTTTAAATTGTAATTCTAGCTATTTTGACCTATGTTTAATAATTTAGTACTTAATTATATATGTCTCAATTTTTCCCCACACACAGATGTGGCCAGAAATTATTAGAAAGGCTAAAGAAGGAGGTATTAATACTCATCCAGACTTATGTGTTCTGGAACATTCACGAGCCCGTTCAAGGCCAGGTAATTAACATTCTGAGACAAATTTTAGAATTTATTATCATACGTACGTGAGTATACATATATAAATTATCGAATCCCGTGACATATTCTAGTGTTAAAAATATTGGAATATTTAGAATTTAATGTTGGTTGATTTACAGTACAACTTTGAAGGAAATTTTGACATTGTCAAATTCATCAAGGAGATAGCTGAACAGGGTTTGTATGTAACTCTCAGAATTGGACCTTATATTGAAGCAGAATGGAGTTCTGGGTATTTACACAATTTATGCAGTGTTAATTAATTAATTTCTTATTTTTATGGTCCTTAATTATGACCTATTAATCAATATTTTGTTCATGGAAACAGAGGGTTTCCATACTGGTTAAGAGAGGTTAAAAATATCACATTCCGTTCTTATAACGAGCCATTTGTGGTATGTAATCACAATTTGCATACTTTTAATCAATTAAATATTTTTAATGGCTTATTTAATTAATTTGTTCTCTCTTTGTCTTCTCCATTTTAAAGTACCACATGAAAAAATATTCAGAAATGGTCATTGATTTGATGAAAAAGGAGAAATTATTCGCACCCCAAGGAGGTCCCATTATCTTGGCTCAGGTTTATTATTAATTTGATTAACGTTTAAATTTAGATGTACTAATTGTATAAGTAACATTTTTACATAGTATACACTATCAAATAACTACAGATAATAATCCAACATTATATTATTTTACTTAACAGATAGAAAATGAGTACAACAATGTCCAAGCTGCTTATAAAGAGAATGGAAAGAAATATATTGAGTGGGCAGCAAATATGGCTGTTGGATTATACGATGGTGTCCCTTGGATTATGTGCAAGCAAAAAGAGGCCCCTCCTACAGTAGTACGTTCATTTAATTTATTCTATGAAAATATTATTATTATTGGAAAAAAAAATACTTTAGAAAGTAAAAAACACAATATTAAAATATTTTCTCTCCATCAGATAAACACGTGCAATGGAAGGCATTGTGCGGATACTTTCACGGGCCCTAATGGGCCCAACAAGCCTACTCTGTGGACTGAAAATTGGACTGCCCAGTAAGTTCAATCTTCAGAGTTTAATTTCACTAACTAATGGTTAGTTACCATTCACTCCATATTAATGGATAATTATGATTCTGAATCCTTCGGTCATCTAGTTTTAAGAAAATAAATAGAAAGTTTATATACACAACATATACACTTGGACCATGGTATATGTTGATTCAAACTACTAAGAAAATGAAGTACAGGTATAGAACATTTGGAGACCCTCCATCACAAAGATCAGCAGAAGATCTTGCTTTTTCTGTGGCTCGTTTCTTTGCCAAAAATGGGACTCTTACAAACTATTACATGGTAAATCAACATATTTACTAATTAATTAAGATGTGTGTTTTGATCTTTTTTACAGTAACTTTTTATTAAAATTTCAGTACCATGGTGGAACAAACTTTGGAAGATCAAGTTCTTCTTTCGTGACTACTCGTTATTATGATGAGGCTCCTCTTGATGAATTTGGTAAATTATTCTATATGAACTAATTAATACTATTTGATTTAATAAATTAAATTAAATGTTGATGGATTGATTAGGTTTAATGAGGGACCCGAAATGGAGTCACTTGAGAGACTTGCACAGAGCTTTGAGATTATCAAGAAGGGCTCTTCTTTGGGGTACTCCCACAGTACAAAAGATAAACCAGGACCTTGAGGTACGTACGTTATTGAGTATAAATTTATAATGTGACTTGGATTATGATGATGTGTAATTTGATAAAATGTAGATCACTGTGTATGAGAACACTGCTGAGCATATGTGTGCTGCCTTTTTGACCAACAATCACACCACTCAACCTTCCAACATTACATTTAGAGGAGCTGCTTATTACTTGCCGGAAAAATCAGTTAGCATTCTAGCTGATTGTAAGACTGTCGTTTACAACACTCAAACGGTAAACAAATCCACCTTAATTTTTGTTTTTCTTTCAACTGTTATAAGTATTGTATAACTGGAATGAAAGTAAACAGGTAGTCTCCCAACACAATTCAAGAAACTTTGTACCATCAGAAAAAGCAAAGAATCTTAAATGGGAAATGTATCAAGAAAAAGTACCAACTATCAGTGAATTGGCACTTAAGAATAGGGAACCATTGGAGCTCTACAGTTTAACTAAAGATAAATCAGACTACGCATGGTATTCCACAAGGTACGTAATTTAATTATATTGTCAGTGCATATAATTTAAACTCAAACTTTACTTTACTTTTTATATATATATTCTTTTTTTAAAACACAGCATCAACCTTAATCGACATGACTTGCCCATGAGATCTGATATTCTCACTGTGTTGCAAGTTGCAAGTATGGGCCATGCATTGGCTGCGTTTGTCAATGGACAATATGTTGGTATGTTTTCTAATCATATCTCTTAATTAATTAGGGTGTGTTTGATGTTTTCCATCAACATGGGGATCAAATGCTTGCCTCATTTTTGTTTATAAATATCTGTAACTCTTTTAGGATTTGGGCATGGGAACAATATTGATAAAAGCTTCGTTTTCCGGCAACCGGTCGTCTTGAAACCAGGAGTTAATGACATCACCCTTTTGGGTGAGCTAGTTGGATACCCGGTATTTATTTTATCTTTTGTAATAATCCTTCATCGTTTTAAATTGGAGATGGAATGATGATGAGAGATGGATCACAATTAGAAGCTAATAATTACTAGTATTACAGAATAGTGGAGCTTATATGGAAAAGAGGTTTGCTGGACCCCGTGCTGTGACACTTCAAGGTTTAATGGCTGGAACTCTTGATATCACCCTAAATGTTTGGGGACATGAGGTATATATGCATATTTGACAATAGTTTGTATTCAAATGTTAATAAATTAAATCAACTACTCTAGTAAAATTCCAAATTATTGTTTCAGGTTGGTGTATCTGGAGAAAAAGAACAAGTATTCACTGAAGAGGGTGCAAAGAAAGTAAAATGGACTCCCGTAACTGGTACTCCTCCAGGACCTGTTACTTGGTATAAGGTAATTAAGTTGGAGAAAATTATTCCTTCTCAAATATAGTGTGTGTATGTACACACTATCCTCTCCAGACCCGATAAAGTTCATTGATTATACCTATATATTTTTCTCGACTATTTTGGGATGTTACAGACATATTTCGACGCCCCTGAAGGCACTGATCCAGTGGCCTTGAAAATGGACCAAATGCAAAAAGGTATGCTGTGGGTTAATGGTAAGAGTCTCGGTCGTTACTGGGTTTCTTTCCTCTCTCCCCTTGGACAGCCCACACAATCTGAGTAAGTATTACAATAAAAAAGCTCAATACCTAAAAAATTGAAAGGTAAAAAAATGATACTCCACTTTATAAATTGATTTGCAGGTATCATGTTCCAAGAGCATTTTTGAAGCCAAATAATAATCTCCTAGTTGTTTTCGAAGAAACAGGAGGTCATCCAGCAAAAATAGAAATTGTAACAGTGAATCGAGACACAATTTGCAGTATGATCACGGAATATCATCCTCCAAATGTTAAAAATTTTGAGAGTTCTGGCAGTAAATTCTGCCCGGTTGTTGAAGATCTTAAAGCAGGAGCTCATTTAACTTGCCCCGATGATAATGTGATCGAAAAAGTTGAATTTGCTAGTTATGGTGATCCAGATGGTGCATGTGGAAATTTTACCATGGGTACTTGCACTTCACAAAATAGTATTAAAGTTGCAGAAAAATATTGTTTGGGAAAACACACTTGTACTATCCCAATTGAGAGAGTAACATTTGATGAACCAAACAAGGATCCATGCCCTAACATCTTTAAGACTTTAGCTGTCCAAGTCAAGTGTGTTGTACCAAACAAGAATTAATTATTGATGGGCCAGATCATATATAGGTTAGGCCATTGAATCCAGTATTATTGTGATTTAGAATTATTAGACTTGTATAAGTGATAAAAAACGTTGTTTTTATACTGAAAGCCTATTTGATTCTAGTCATTAATTACTTGTTTTAGTTTTTTCTTTCTTTTTGTATGATATAATAATTATCCATATTAACATATCATGGCAGAAAGGTGCTATACTAAAAATTGACAGACAATCAAGTAAAGGATTTAGTGGTATGGAATATGGATGGTCACTAAACTTATGGTAATTGGTCAGCAAAAACTACTTTCTTGAGCAAAATATGCATAGCTAATTAAAAGTGGATATTTGCTACAAAAAACACAAAGTATAAGTATATTTGTTAATTTTACGAAGATATGATAAACTATTGATACTCCACGTAATTGTAGAGTTTGAATTCAAGATGAATAAACAAAAACATAATTAACCCTATATTATATGAAAAATAAGAGACTATAATTTTCTTTAGCGTCCACGTTTAGCTCTAATTAAAGTCTTAACATTATCCCATAAACATCAGAAACCAATCAAATGCTATATCCTACTCTTCTCCAAAAAAAGAAAAAAAAAATTAATACCAAAACTCCCAAAAGCAAAGTAACAACCGTTGCAGCTACGAATTTGTTTTCAACTTTCTCAAGTATCAATATCGATAAATTTATCCAAATACGGGCATCAAATAGAAACTGCAAAATGAGAAAAATCATCAGAAGACGGAAAAAAGTTAAGAAAAACTCAATATATATATATAAATATAGAAGAGAGATTAATGTAATACCCAGCCAAGAAGATATCATCCGATGTTGCGGTAAATCATTAGAACAAATCTCCTAAAAAAACATAGGGTTTATGTTATTCCAAGTATTAATTTGCAAAACTAAAAAGAATATCATAAAACGTACCGAAATATAGGTGGCAAATACAGCAGGCACAATGGGGATAACCCAGCCCAAATATAATGTGCTTCCTTTACAGAACAAAATTATAGCAGCATAGATGCACCCCTTGAAAACCAGCGAGAGAGCTATACTTGTGGTATTTAGTCTAGGAGCAAATAGATCCATAAATATAATGAGCATAAGATATATAGTAGATATATAAATTACGATAGATAGATTATTCTTGAAATAAAGAAAAAACCAAGCTTGTATTAGACTTAAAATCAAATCATAAAGAAGGCCTTTTGGAAAGATTCGTATTAATCTCCCTATTATATCCTCAACCCAAATCCCATGGTTCATCAAATTAATCAACAAATGTACACTCAAAGCACCAAAAATAGCACTTGAAATTCCACACGATAAACCCAAACAAGAAAAATTACCCACAAAAGGATATAATAAATAATAAGTTGTTTGGGAAGTAAACGTTATCGTTAATAAAGACAAGAGAGATAAAAATAATAATGCTCGTATTGGGGATTTCATTATGTAGTTTATGAAGTTGTATGAGATATAGGGAGAAATGAAGGCTTTTAATTTAAATAGGGAGAACTTGTTGGTTTTTAGTTTTAACATTGAACAAGGTCTCTTTTACAAGTAAAACATTAAATTAAAAATCTTATTGTTTTTACATTGGAGGAGGTCTCTTTTACAACTAAAACATCAAATTAAATTCTTACTGTTTTTAAATTGGGGCTAGAGTTATTTTTATTCAACTCTTGTGTTAATTTTCACAGGTGTCGTATTATAGTATTGAATATGTGAAAATTAAGTAATTACACGACTTAAGATATCATAATTTCTAAAAATTTCTACCATTTGAATTAATTACAAAAATCCTTTTTTTCCCTCTATCTCCATATACATCACTCCACTCCACTCCACCTCTATCAGATACATTACAACTTTATTTGTGTATAATGTATCTGGTACAAATGTTATTGTTGAGATATAACTCAATTATTTCAACCTAAATCATAATGAATCTGGTTTATAGTTATGTAACTGATACTAGGGGTGTACAAAACCGAACCAAAAACTGAACCAAACTGCAAATCGAGTCAACCCGAAAAAAAATCCGACTAGTGGTTTGGTTTGACTTGGTTTGGTTTTGGAAAAAAAAACCCGACTATATTTGGGTTGGTTTGGTTTTAACTAAAAAAAACCAACCCGACATTATATATATAATTTTAAAATTTTATTTTATACATAAAAATATTTACTTTGATATAATTTTTAAATATTTCTTATACTTTTTCATAGTTTTTATCTTTTAATATATTATTTCAAGTTTAAAACTTAGAATTATGAATGGGCCAATGAAGATTATAGTCCACAGATGTTGGTAATTATAATAAAGCTTAAATCAAAATCAAATTAATACTAATGCAAAAAGAAAATCAATTCAACACTAAGAATGACAATAATATTGAATATTTGTTCTTTAGTTTTACATTGGTTTAGACAATTAAAATACATAACCTAATTTAATTTCCTTTAATATTTAGTCATGTAACTAATACTTATTAAACTTAATTTTAGCATGATTTAGTACTTTTAAATTATGATCATTTTCATTGTGACTTTGCAATATTTATTTTATATGATGATTTCATTATTATTTTTTATTGAATATTTTAGTGTCATCAATACTCATCTCATATTTTGTGTTATTTTCTTAAGAAACACCTTAGATAATTGTATTTGGTTGAACCAAAGAATTTTTTAGAGCACAAGTTAATTATATGTTTGTATGCAAACTTTACCGAAAAAATC
>NW_006239226.1:696689-739293 GCF_000226075.1 Solanum tuberosum
CCAATAAAGATTATAGTCCACAGATGTTGGTAATTATAATAAAGCTTAAATCAAAATCAAATTAATACTAATGCAAAAAGAAAATCAATTCAACACTAAGAATGAAAATAATATTGAATATTTGTTCTTTAGTTTTATATTGGTTTAGACAATTAAAATACATAATCTAATTTTAATTTCCTTTAATATTTAGTCATGTAACTAATACTTATTAAATTTAATTTTAGCATGATTTAGTACTTTTAAATTATGATCATTTTCATTATGACTTGTTAATTTACAATATTTGTTTTACGCGATTTCATTATTATTATTATTGTTGGTTATTTTAGTGTCATTAATCATATCATATTGTGTTATATTTTTAAGAAACATCTTAAATAGTTGTATTTTGGTAGGACTAAAGAAATATTTGAAGTACTAGTAAATTATATGTTTGTATGAATACTTTACCGGAAAAATCCGAAAAAACCCGAGTTTTATTGGTTTGGTTTGGTTTATAAATTTAAAAATTCGACACAAATGGTTTGGTTTGATATTTGAAAATCCGAACCTACCCGGCCATGTACACCCCTAACTGATACATAGCTTATATATGTGATACATAGCTTATGTATTGTTTGCTATGTATCAGATGAAGGGGAAGTGTATCTGCGAGTTTTGAAAGATCTAAGATTATTGTAATTTAGAAAACTTTCGAGATAGAATGTAATTAATGCCCAAATTACTGGGTTTATGTACTTTATACATATATAAAATAACTCAAATTATTGGATACAATCTAAATCTATTGTGTGGAAGAAAAGTAATCAGGGCCCAATTTAAAAGTAATCAAGACCCTATCTGTAAAATGAAAGCCCAGCCCATTTGCAGAAGAGACTCCGCCGACAAAGCATAAAGCTTCCCGCCATATACTTTCAATCTCCCTCCAACTCCAAATAAATTTAAAATTACATCACAGTAATACTGATAAGGAAACAAAACCCTATCTTAGTTTTGAATCATCAATTTCCCAGAAAAAAATGTCGAAATCAAATCACCAAGAAGACCTGGATCTCCTTCTTTCACTTCCAGATAGGGTTTTGGAAACCCCTCCAGCTTCTCCTTCATCTCGTTTCCCAGGTAAATGTCCAATTCTTGTTGTTTTTTTTTGTCTTATTAAATTGACTTGAGAGCTAAGAAACTAAATCCATTCTTGATTTCTTTTCCACATAAAATAATGAATTAGTTTCTTGGATTATTTTTATGGGATTCCCGTGGGCTGTTTTGATTAGTTTATGACGAAATCATGTTTGGGATTTATCACAACTTATGGATTGAAGAGATAAGAAATCTATTTGTTGTATAGGTAGATGTATGAATCTATAGGATTATGATATAGGAGTATTATTTTTATGGGATTTCTGTGGGTTGTTCTATTTTACAGATTATTTGTCAGATGATGGATCGCCAAAGCGAATGGGGGTGGCAGATATGTCTGTGTTTAGGGATGCTGTTCAGGATTGTCTTGATTATGATACTGAAATTGCCAAGAAAGCTGCCAAATCAAAGCATACAAAGGGGTCAACTGATGCCGAGGTTGAAAAGTTTTCGGGTTTGCGAATTAGGTATGTACTTTGACATAGGTTATGGATGGCCTTATGGGTGCATATCCAATGGGTTCTTGTTGCAGAGATCATGATGCATTTTCCTGTCAAACTTATTATATTGTTGCAATTTGAATGTTGCTAGCATATTTTTGTTTCGATATTTTCTGTAGTACTTCCAATTTTTCAAGATGACAGTAAATTTAGTTGCCTACGTTTCAAATTTTGATGAAAGGAAGTCCCAACTGAGAATGTACTATTTTGGCTCCTTAAAAAACTCATCAGATGCTTTTTGGCTTGCGGTTACTATTGATAGAAATGCCACATAGGTGCTTGTATGTTAGTTCCATTAATTTAAAATGGTGGCCAACAAAGATTGTTATTGGTGAAGTTGCATTGGTGTTTATGCTTTGATTAGATTGGTTTGAGATAGCTGGTTGCTTCAGTTCTAATGTTGTGCCAAGAAAATTACATATGAATGCTCTAATTAGATACTGAACATCCAACTAATATTTTACATTTCATCCTTTCACTCAGAAATCAAGTAGTTTCACCTGTTGAACTGAGCAACCATTTTGCTGATATTAGGTTCATACGGTTATCAGCAATAAGGTATGTTAAGATGCTGACTGAGTTACCTGAATAGTTTTGTTGGACTATATAATAATATATTTTCCTATCTGGTAGGAATTCACTTCTAGGTGACACCCTTTCTGGTTGTTGGGCAACTGTTGGTGTTTTAACCGAGAAGGGGCAACCAAGAACAAGTTCAACAGGGAAGACATATGCAATCTGGAAAGTTGGATCTTTGGATGAAAAAACTATTTCTCTTTTTGTTTTTGGTGATGCTTATCAGAAGAACTGCAATGAAAAGGCCGGTGCAGTTTTTGCGCTGTTTAATTGCAGCGTACGCAAGGACAACTCGGTATTGTTATCATGCCTATCAATAAGTTCATTTTCTTTAAGATTTATGGTGGGTTACTAATGCCTCTTCAATGCCCTTTATCCAGGAACATGGATTTTCATTGAGTGTTTATTCATCCAGTCACATTTTAAAGATAGGCACATCTGTGGATTATGGAGTTTGCAAGGGGAAAAGGAAGGATGGGATGGCTTGCACTGTAATCATTAATAAGTACAACCTCTGATTTTATATATTGTTATTCATTACATGCATATAGTCGTGAATGAACTGAATACTTTCAGGCAAAGTACTAAAGAAATGGTTGTCAGATACAATAAGATGCTCATGAGATATGCATAAAATGCTCTTCCGTTTACTTGTGTATTCTCAATTTTGTGCTAAGTACACTGTTTCTCACCAATTACAAGGTGACAAGATGTCTCATGTTTGTTCTAGAGGCATGCTCTTGATTTCATATTTGGTTTGGGCAGTCTAAAGTAAAATTCTTCTTCCCTTTTATAAAAACACTTGGATTATCGCTTTAGAGGTTTCATGGCCTTGGGTGGTGAAAGTGATCTTGCCTGGTCCTTACATAAGAGGTATCCATTGTTTACATATGAAGAATGAAGTACTGCTGCTCCTCACAATTCTCATTTAGATAGCATTCATGTTGTTTGGTTTTGATTTGCTTTAACCAGGATAATGTCCTCATCCAGTCATTAATGTGGCTTTTAATTCAGTTTGTTTTGATTTGGAACAGAGTGTTCAATTTAACAATATGAATTTTGTGTCTCAAATCTACATTGTAGTCCTCCTTCAAGAGTGGAAGAATCAAAAGCGTAATCTTGTAAACTAGCTAGCCATCCCTATATAGTAGCTATTGTAATTGCTTGGTCAAATTGTGTACAAAAGTAATAGGCTTCCCTTTACAAGAGTGATACGGAGATGCTTACATACTATAGTTGTTTATGCAGATTATCATAAACTATGGTTGCTTCTTACCCAATAATATTGAGCCTATGGAAACTCGTTTTTGTTGTTGTACTCCTTGTGATAAAACTTATGGATTGAGAACATTTGCAGGCGGCGTGGAACATATTGCAGCTACCATAAGCAGGTAACCTATTAACTGCATACGCTTGTATATTAAGTCTGCTTGGTTGCTTGCTCCGCCCTCTCCATGTGCTCTTTAACTGAAACTTGATTTACTAGCAAAAGAAAAGAATGAACTGATTGTGTTTCTGTTACTTGTTCCTTCAGAAAACATCTGAGAAATACTCCTCCAGTATGAGGGCTGAACTCAAAGGCGGGTGAGTGATTACCTTCTCAACCTCTCAATATTACATTACTTGGAGAATTGAAAAGTTATTTCTTCTTTAGCTCTCTAATTGTTGTTGGTCTATCAAATTCAGGAACCTACGAACGGGTTTCAGAGATCATCTCAAGTCTGAAGGAATTTACGTGGTTAATCCTTTAGCTGACAAGACAAACTTCACAAAGTCTAAAGCACCATTGAAGTTACTGTCAGTAGATGGATTGAAAAGGGCATTAAGGTTTGTTCAAGATACTTAGTGCCATCGCTTTAATCTTGAAAAAATGTTGACTCGCATATTGCTTAATTGTCATTACTGACTCGAAGATACTTATTCATGAACAGCAATGCAGGGAAAGTGACTACCAATGTACATTCTCAGGGAATAAGGTTTCTTAGTCAAGTTACAGGTTAAAACTTTAGTTCTTAGAACCTGTTCTAGTACTCCTAACATCTTTGACATTCTTAATTCTAGTTTTGCTCATTGCATTTCTATCTGTGTTACAGGAAAATTGAACTCAAACAATACCAAAGAATCTATTACTGGTCGAGATCAAACAAGAAATATGACAACAAACGAAAGGTGACAGAGATGGCATAAAGAAGAATTGCACTTTTTGACCTTATATTATGTTGTCTGTTTGGTGACTATTATCTACTTTTTTCTTCCAGGCCATCTTCCACCAAGAGAAAGAATCCAAGTGAAACAAGACCAAGTCACAGTTGTGATCAAAAGAAGCCAAAAATGGGGCAACAAAATTCAGGACAAAAACTTCAACAGGTTAAAGAAAAAATGATAGAACTAGACATTGTCAGCTCAGATGATGAACTTTAGATTTATAATCATCTGATGTCATGTATTCCTATGCTCTTTCAGATAGTAAATTCTTAGCTTGTTGTAGATTTTTTTTTTATTGAAAAAGAACTTCTAATCTTATTGTAGGTGACTATAACTTTTATATATTTGACGTATAAAAGCCAAAACAGTGAAATCAGTAGCATAGAAAACAAGGTAGATTGTTATAGATAGTGGTAGAGTTACAACTGAAGTTTTTGGTTCAACAAAATTCAATAGTTTCGATGATAAACTTATATTTTTGATAAGAAATTTACTCGATATGCTTAAATTATTTTTATCTAAAATCTATATATTTCAAATTTTGAATCTGTCTTACTGATATTTGGAAGTGGTCCATGCGATTGGTAGGTCATGCATGCACATGGGAGTTGATTTGTCTCGAGGCCATGTGCACCCAAAATTCTTGCCCTTGCCAAATGTGTACGTTTTGCAACTAAGATAAAGTTTTTATTACTATAATATAGAATAATTAGGTGAGTGACTAAAAAGTCATAGATTCTTTTTCCCAAAAAAGAGTTAGTAGGCAATTGCACCTTGTCTTATTACGATAGGGAATCATAATAATACAAAATATGATCATAATAAATCACCCGTTAGGTAGTGGTGTTGACAGTGTTCTCCAATCTCTACTCAAGATCCTAGTGAATACACACAAAATTTTAAATTTAATCTTTGGCTTTTCTTTAATTATTATTTTTGTATAATGAGTGTTTAGGAAACCACAAGTGATGGTTTAATCATTTTAATTTGTTTAGACTTGAGGTTTAAGACACAATTGTCCAACAACTACTTAGTTGTAGCACATTGCTACTGGCATTGATTTATTATGGTAAAAGATAACGTTTTGTTTTATTATTATATTTCGCTTGTAGTTTGATTCATTCTCTTAAACACAACACGTGATAGTGAGATTCGAATTCAAAACTTCTGTTTACTCAAATATCATATTAAATTTTATAAAACGTCTTATTTGAGTGGACCGGGATCGAGGATCTAATGCTGGCCTACTAAATAATATTTGTAGTGCATGCATGGATCAATGGTGTGGGTTCATTTTTGTAAACCCCCATATGCCATTTATCACTAGATTGTATTTATTAATTCATCAAGTAGAGATATGTGGCCTCTCATTTTCACTCAATACCAACTTCTCATCTACCATGATTATTACATATTGTACCATGGTTGTTCACAAGTCACTACCCTAATGGACACTCATGTTTTGGCACCATGCATCTAGACCAATAGTATAATATTCTTTTGTCACAAAATAAATGTTATCATAGGAATTCAAGACAAAGATAATATGTTATGATTTTTAACTATACTTTTATACTCCATATTTTTAATAATGTTCAATTTGTAAGAAACATTTATTAGATAGAGATTTATTGAAGTTTTAAAATACATAATTTTTGCTAAGCTGACCCTTCTTTTGAACAGAAAGGGTGTTATATTAAAATTATTTGTTATAAAAGTCATTAATTAGGAGGAGTTTTTGGCCATTTTTACCTTTAGTTATATCTTAAGATATAATCTGATCTATTTATTGAGTATACATACTCAATTAATTATGTGTCATCTTGTCATCTCCCTATAATTGAGACGTAGTGAGTGTTTTGGATAGACTTAGTTTTAGTGATTTTGGCTTTTCATCTATTTTCTATTTTATTTTAAAAGTGTTTGGATAACACAAAACAAAAAGTGTTTTTAAACACTTTTTAAAGCTGAAAATATACAACAACAAAAAAAAAAAGTCAAAACCCAAGAGTTGGGTATTCCCAACTTATTACTTTAACTTTTAACTTATATATGTCACTTAAAAAAGTCAATCAAAACACTCCCGTAGTTTTCAAATACAATTTTTTCTAAGAATAAAATAGAAAAAAATAATGATTTATCGTAAACTTGTAGAATGATATATTAATTTGATATATCTATTTTCAGAAAAAACTGGGACAAATAATTTGAGACGTATGAGTAGAAAATTACGTACTTGAAAAGGAGTTGTCAATTTTCTTCATTTTTGCTTTGGAAAGAAGGCAAAGGTCAACCTCTTTCTAGTTTGTCAGGGTGGTTATTTAATTCTCATTTATGATATAGTAGTATATATATAAAAAAAAATACATATAATTTGCCCCTGGCTCCATGCAAAACTTTTGTGGCCTTCATTCAAATAATAAATATACAGTACTAACGACTTAAAATATTTTTGAGACGTTAATAGAGTTAGGTGCAGGCTTTCACATCAATACACCAAACGATCATCAACTGTTTTTATGTAAATATTATGTCGTTACGTTGGACCATTTTGAACATGCTAATAATTAAAATGTCATAAGTAACTTATAATGAAGGGTCATGTTTAAATGTGATGACATTATGATTAGTTGAGTTAAATACCCTTTTCGTCTGGTTTTACTTGTATTCTTAAGAAATAATAAATTTAATATTTTGAAAAATGACTTTATTTCTTAATTTTGTAAATTGAACAACAAAATAATAATAATAAAATATTTATTTTTAATATAGTGGATCAGTAAAAGTGAACGGATGAATATTAATAAAATCTTGTCAATCACACAAGCTAACTAACTTTTCCATCTAGCCACTCATCATAAGTTCAAATTGTACCCAAAAAAATCATCACAAGTTTAAATGAAATTGTTATTAATGAGAAATAGTAGGAAACTGTCGGAATGTACAAATTTAAAAGCTGCTATATTTTTGTTTGTAAAATTTATGATGTTTTGATTATTTGATTTGCTTAAAACTTATCCATATGAAGGTTGAATATTTATACCGTCACGTTACAAAATATCAATGGGATATCCTGCATTAATTATTGCTAAATTTATAACTACTATTTTGCCCTTCAGATAAATGTTTTAATATATGAACAATTACATGTGCTAACCTTATTTTGAGAGGCTACTTTTACCTTTTGAGCGTTATTTTATTAGGAGAAAAATGCACTTAAGTTATTTTACATCTTGCTCAAAATTATATATATTGATATAGAAGTTAATTTTAAATTTCACTTTTAAATGAGCGAACAAAACTATTCCCTCTATCCTTCTTAATCAATTCAATTTATGCAAAGGCGTTGGAAATGAAGGAAAGCAGACACTATTCTTTTTCTTTCTTCTTTCATTTCCATTAGGAGAAGTGAATTGATTCATTTAGTCTTTCTATTTACGTAAATTTTTGTTTTATTGGTGATTATGTTGGGCTAAAGAAAACTATCTGATTGAAAAAAGAGGAGCGACTGTTTACTGATGATTTTCAACACATAAATTTCAATTTAACTATTTTAAGAATAAAATAAAAGTACAAAAAAGATTTTATACGTAGATGTGATAACTCTATCAATGGAAAAAATTATAGCTTCTTTGTATTGTTTTTTTTTTTAAGAGGGGAACGAATCCCTCCGTCATTCACATTATATTCTTTCCTTCTGAAAAAAAAGGAAATATTGGTCATATATATCATTTTACTAACTACAATTAATTACCCTCAAATCTGAATTAATCTATATATAATTTTTTGACAAAAATACTCTCTTACATACCAGAAAAGAATATATATATACACAGAAAATCGTCTACAAACCAATTGTGTGCAAAATATTTGCTTAGAACAAGTGACAGAATAAGAAGTTTTACTAGAATAAAAATATAAAAGAACAAACACATAAAATATTTAAATGACTCATCATGTATTTTCTTCAATAGAAATAAACCCTTTACATTTGAGGCTCGATCAAGCCATGTTCAATAGTACATCTAGGGGTGTTCATGATTCAATTTGAATCAGTTATTGGTTAAATCAAAATCAAATCAATCTAGTCGTTTTTAAATTTTTTAAAACTAAACCAAATCAAACAAAAATAATAATCGTCGGTTTGGTTCAATTTTTCAGATTTTTTTTAGTTTGAAAGTTATAATTTTTTTTAGGACATATGTAACTCGATAGACACAAGCATCTAATACATGAACAATCCACATGAAAACTATTGTCGGTTCAATTAAGCAATATTAAAGTTATTATTACATGAACAAAGTGATTCAATTAAGAGAAAGTGTGACTATCTTATGTGAGGTAGGGTAGGTAAAGATTAAAGTAATGAATATTGATGGACTTGGACTTAGGATTGTAAAAATTGGGCTACAATTTAAGTGTTGGGCTTCAAAAAATGGTAAAGTTAAAGACTTAAATTAATTAAAATTTAACAAAATATTTATATTTTATTTATGAATAATATATAAATAATTATAAAATTTATATATCTAATTTATCGGATCGATGTGGTTATTTTTGCGGTTGTTTTTAGTAAAACCAAAATCAAACCAAATAATATCGGGTTTCAAAATTTAAAACGAAATCTAACCAAACCAAACTAAATATTGATTTGGTTTGAGTTACGATTCGATTTGATTTTTTTAACCATAACCATGAACAACCCTAAGTACATTTATACAAGCATAAACTTTAGTAGTTATAACTAATTATAATTAACCTATCTTATCTTCGTACCAAATGAGTCTATATATTTAAATAGGGAATTATTTCAAATAAATTTTGGTTCGAAAAAATTTAAAAATAAAACTAATTGCCAAAAAAAAGAAAGGGATGTTTGGTTATGTGGCAATAAAGGATAGGTTGATATAAGTGGCATCACAAAGCGAAGAATAGCTGGCTCGAAGCTGTCTTTTTTATTTACACAAAAAAATCTTGAGCCTTTTCTTCATTTTCCATTTCTGCTATCTTTCTCTGCTCATATCCATTAAACTTTTCCCCCTTTACTCCATTCATCATTTGTATGTGATAAAGGTGGGTGTTTTAATTTCAATGAATGTGGGTGTTGTGTTGTTTTCATCATTCTATCCTTAATAGGGTTTACATTAACAATTTAGGGGTTTTGGGTTCTTGAAATTGCTACTATTTTAAGTTTAACTGACTGTATTCTTCTAACTAACAACTTTTGGGTTGAAGAGTAGGTGGAGGAAAGAGTACATATAGAGAAACATTTTGGGCAAATAAAAGAAGCAGTTGAGGGAGTTGCTGAGAAGGGCGATTTGGGTTTTGAAGAATGAGTGCTTCTAGGTTTATAAAGTGTGTTACTGTGGGAGATGGAGCTGTGGGTAAAACTTGTCTTCTCATTTCGTATACCAGCAACACTTTTCCCACTGTGAGTACTTCATTACCTCTCTTTTGAATTTTGTCAAACAGTTGTTGGGCATTTTGTTTTAAGTTTATTCGATTGGGATACACGGGGCTCTGCCCAGTTAAGTTTTGCTTGAATTAGACCAAATGGGGCTCTTGCTTGTGAATTTGGTATCCGGTTTAATAGTGGGGTTGTTTTAGTTTTACTTCCAATTACCACAAAGAATGGACCTTTTGGGTATTTTTAAGGGGAAAAGAACTGATTTTGCTAGGTTATAGATTATTATAGTTCATTGCTCTTTTTGCTGATTAATCATCTTCATCTCTCATCTAGCTTGTCTTGTCTTGAGTAGTCTTTTAAGTTTTGAGAGGATTTGAGGTGAAGGACGTGAGAATCGTTCTCCACTTTCTCTATTTGTGGATAGACATTTTTGTTCTAGGATGTTGGTGATAACTAAAACAACAAATATGTTCTTTTAGTCTTTCTAGTGGGCCTTCCCCGGTACAAGTTTGAATCAGCAATGGCTGTGGCGTAGGCAGGATTTTTCGTAAGTGGTGTCACTTTTATGAATGAAAAAGAATAAAAAAAAATAATGTATCATATTATAAAAGAACAACAGGTTAATAAAACACAATTCATGTATATTATTACTAACTCTTCTCGAAGAGTTTTCGTTTTTTTAAAATGTATTCAAAATTAAATAACCTCGTTAAATATGATACTACACACTTTCTTATATAAGGAATCAAACAATCACTAAACACGTCATTATTCATTTGATTTAGCAAATTGTTGTTAATCAATATCATTGGCGAGCAAGAAAAAAAGGACAAAAAACATAGCACAACAACTAATTAGAGAAGAAGCAACATCCTTTTCAATACATACTAATAGGTTTTGTCACCAAAGTTTACTAATGCATTTTGGAGTAACTGGTTCAACGTATTGTTAACTACCAATAGGTCAATGGTTTGAACCTGGACGTGTACCATTGTGTAGATTGAAGTGCAAAAACTTTAAAACTCTTACAAATGAGGCCACGGCGTTTAGAATGCGTGCTATTTGTGTTGAAAACTAAGTCATCTGACCAAATGAGCTGCGTGGCTCTGTGGCAAGTGGTGTCAGTTACTCTATTTATCCTTCAATTTTGTTCTTTCTCTTAATTATATATACTTACTTAGTAAAAATTTCTGATGATGTTGTGTCACGTGACAACTCTTAGCCTAAGGTAATTCCGCCCCTGAGCAAAGGAACTCCCGAATTGTTTCTTCTTAACGACGCATTTTTACAGTGAGTAGAACTTTGAATGATTGCAAATGGATGATCCCTAGTAGTGTCAGATAATTACTGATGTATTACCGTCTTTCTCTTTTTGGGGCGAGGATTTGGGGAATTGAGAAAACTATGAGTGGTGTTGTCAAGGTAAGCTGAAAGGAAACTACCTCGGGACTATTATTGGTGAACTCAGGCTTTATAGGCATAATGTCAAGTTGGTTAACAAACCAATAAAATGTTGTCTTCCATGTTTTTTTGTGCATCATGGATTGCTTGCATAAAAGAACTCTCTTTTCCTTAAAGGTAAAAGGATAAATATTCTTATAAAATAAAGGTATCTGGAACAAAATATGGACTGAAAAAAAAAGTCTTTAGAGCTCTCAGGGAAGATGGTATACAAGCTTATCTGACCTATCCGTATACATGCTCTATGTTGAATTGCTCTGGTTATAAGTTAGATATTGTTTTCTTTTCTGATTGAAATCATCACTTTTATAAGTTCTAATTAATTTTATTAGACTATTGGGTGAATTTTTCACATTTGGTAACTGTCTGCTGTGTGTTCCAAACAGGATTATGTCCCAACTGTATTTGACAATTTTAGTGCAAATGTGGTCGTCGATGGGAGCACTGTTAATCTGGGGCTCTGGGATACTGCAGGTAAAAGTTTTCCCACATCGGTAGTTTCATTTTCCTTTTTGTACCATTGTTGTGTGGAACATATTGATTCCTCTACTTTATAATTGAACAGGTCAGGAGGATTACAATAGATTAAGACCTTTGAGCTATCGTGGGGCAGATGTATTTATACTGGCATTTTCTCTCATTAGCAAGGCGAGCTATGAAAATGTCTCCAAAAAGGTGAGTTCCTTCTCTTGTATTCTCTGTCTCACTTTTTCTTGGGTTGTACTAGGTCAGGGAAAAGGTGATACCTATAGTTGTAAATCTGTTTTAGTCATGCTATACATTTACTTTAGGTCTTATATTGGTAGAAAATATAGAGAACTTCTTGTTTTGTACATTATTGGGAATGAGATGAATTTAAATGGAGATAGATGGTCAATGAGGATTCATGTTGAAGACTTCAACTTATTAGGGACTGAGGAGTAGTTGTCTTAGAACTTGGTCAGGGAAACGAACTAGAATGTGGGAAGATGAATGAGACAGACACTCATTAAGTTGATGTGAATGTGGCAGGATTAATGATTCCTTTCGGTCTCATTAATTTGAACAAGTTCGTGAAACATTGGCTTGCTGGTATTTACTTTAAATACTTGTACTAGATACATGGTAAAATACCAACCAACCAGTATTTCCAGTGTTGTCTATATGGGATTTCTTAGCCAAAAATTAGTAAAAGATGATTATTAGAAAGTTGAAACTTGAAAGGAGTAAAATGTATGGTTGGTGATATTCCACAATTGCTAATACTTATTTCATTTTCTTGCTATTGAATTTCAGTGGATTCCTGAATTGAGGCATTATGCTCCTGGAGTTCCAATTATTCTTGTTGGAACAAAGCTAGGTTAGCATGTCCTATTTAATCTTGTTTGATTGTTTGGTTAATTTCTTTCTTATTATTGCTAGTTTCTTCCAGTAATCTGTCATAGTGTCGTCTATCTTCCTATTATCTTAACAGCTGATAAGTATTATTATGTGATTTCATATCAACTACTTTAGCTCAGCTTGTTCTTATGGATAAGACCATTCCAAAAGCTATGATGGGAAGGCATAACCGAAGTGATAAATGCTGCTATTTACCGGCTGAACCATGAAACTAAATCATCTCAATCAATAGAGCGCTGATTGAACATGAACTTTTTTTTTTTTTTTTTTTGAAACTGGTAAGGTTGTATTCTTCAGCATTAAGGGCATGCTGGCCACCACCAAAAAGTGTCAATTACAAACTTCCTATCAAATCTACAATCTGGTCTGTATCTACTATACACAACTGTTTACACCAAAAAAGTAGAGATACTATACAATTCCATTTGACCTTGTGTATGGAATTGGATCTATTGTCGAAACATCTACTGTTCCTTTCCTTCCAAACTGACCACCATATACATGATGGTATTAACCTCCACCATCTCTTCTGGCTCTTGGTACCTTCTCTCCTTACCCAGCTCTTCAACACGTTTGATGTATGTTCTGGCATTGTCCAATTCAGAGTGGCTCTTGGTGCCTCCTCTCCTTACCCAGCTCTTCAACACGTTTGATGTACGTTCTGGCATTGTCCAATTCAGATTTGAGATGCTAAGGAACAAATTCCAGATTTGAGCAGTGTAATTACAGTGCAAGAAGAGGTGGCTGTTAGTTTCACTTGTCAAATTGCATAAAAAACACCTAGGGACCAGCTGTCTACCCTTCTTCTGAAGTACTTCTTGTGTTAAACAAGCTCTCTTTATCACTAGCCAAGTGAAGCATTTCACTTTTGTAGGAATATCCCCCTTCCAAAAATAGTTCCAGAGGTGTTTTGGTCTCCTTGCCATCACCTGGAGACCTCTTCTGTAAGCACTGTTGACTGAGAAAAGGCCATCTTTGTTGTGCTTCCACAACATCCTGTCTGTGGCATTTGCGTTGATGGTCACTCCGCCTAGCATCCCTAATATCTCAGCCACCCTTTCCACCTCCCAATCATTGAGAAGTCTTCTAAAAACTAGATCCCAGCCCTGTTCAGTCCAGCAATCACCAACATTGGCATCAGGATTTCCACAAATTTGAAAGAGATCTGGGAAGAGATCTCTAAGAGGGGATTGGTCTATCCAAACATCCTTCCAAAATTTTGTTTTAGTGCCACTTCCCACCTTGATATATAAATTTGTCTCCATTTGTGACCACAAGTTTCTAATTGATCTCCTTGCACCCACACCATAAGGTTCTGATGTGATCTCTGTACACCAAGGGTTTAACTCACCATATTTTGCTATGATCACCTCTTTCCAGAGGGAATTTCTCTCTTCAGTGTACCTCCACAACCACTTCTTCAATAGGCTCTCATTCTGTAGTTTCAAGTTCTTAATTCCCAGCCCCCCTCTGTCTTTGCTAAGTAGAGCAGTTTCCCAGTTTACTAAGCTATAGCCTTTTCCATCCATCTTGCCTTGCCATAAGAATTTTCTCCTTAGCTTATCCAGATTTTCCACTACTTTTCCTGGGATTGGGAATAGAGACATCACATAAGTGGGCAGAGAATCAAGAACAAAGATTATTAAGATCAATCGTCCTCCAAGTGAACGATATTGAGCCTTCCATCCAGAGAGCTTCTTTTCAGTTTTCTCCAAAATACCATCCCATATTTCCAAGGCTTTGTGATTGTTACCCAAAGGCATGCCTAGATAGGTGGTAGGCAGCTTCCCAACACTACTCCCTAGTATGCCTGCCATCTCTTTTATCTGAGGTACCTCATTCCATCTCTTGTAGGACACCACAACCTTGAATTCCAGCAACAACAATATACCCAGTGCTGTCCCACACAGTGGGGTCTGGGGAGGGTAGTGTGTACGCAAACCTTACCTCTACCTCAAAGGCGATGTAGAGAGGCTGTTTCCAATAGACCCCCGGCTCAAGACAAAGACTAGGAAAATGCATAATGGAAGTACAATAGACAATAGATAGTAAGTAACTTGTAGCCCACCACAACCTTGAATTTCAGATGCCTTTTAAACTGGAACCAGCTCTGAAGAACTACTTATGTTGTCCCAGAGAAAAATGTGAGTTAGGTATGGTTAGGCAGAGAGGAAATTCGGTTCATACAACTAGAAGTCTTAGATCTCAGTTATGATGACTCTCAATAACTCTAATTGTTATGTGGTCAAACTGCCAAAAAGTCTCTTTGAGAAGTGACCTATTGCAGATTGAGATTTGAGATAGATGAAAAAGTAAGTTTTGGTTAAAAGTTTCATGTCTCATTTAAATAAATGCAGCAAACGCAAAATTTATGCAGTTTTACATGGCGTAGCTAGCCTAATTTTTTAAAAGAGCCACCTAGGGAAGTCACTAATCACATTACTTTGTGTCTGAATTAGAATTGGAATGTGTATCTTCAAATTTTAAGGCCAAAAACTGCTTTAAATAGTAGAAAACACATTGCCTGGATTTTGAAATTGGAAGTTATTAATGAACTTAAACAGATTAGTTTACTGTAATCTATGATTGAAATTCAAATGTACTACTGTTGAACTTAAAAGTTCACAAAATATTCTAAACCTAAACGTGAAGGATATATCTTCTTGATGTTACATCCAAGGACAATTTTTCTTACATCCAAATACATAAAGAACTTTGTGTGGTTTCTATCCTACTAATTTGCAGCTAAAATGTACGTTCCTTTTCTGGCAAGTTTTAATTTAAATTCTTTTCCTCGAAGTTCAGTTTACATGAGTCTAATTCCTTTTTTCCATTGCCTCCTTTAATTTTCTTCTCATCTATTTCCATGTTCTTAGTCTAATACTGTTGATGTGTTTCCATTAGATCTCCGAGAGGATAAGCAATTCTTTGTGGACCATCCAGGTGCTGTTCCGCTTAGCACAGCTCAGGTATACTACCTTCAATGTGTTTTGAGTAACAACTGTATATCTGGTGTTTTCAGTTTCTGGATTAAAATTTTTATGTAGCCCCTTAGCCCTCTAGCAGAACCTTAAATTCCTGCTTATTTTAAAGGGTGAGGAGCTGAGAAAGTCGATTGGTGCTGCTGCTTACATTGAATGTAGTGCAAAAACACAACAGGTGCTTTTCTGATTCAAAGATGACTATATGCTTTAGTTTTCAAGTTATCTTGTTACATATTTCAATTGCCAAAATTGCAGAACATTAAGGCTGTTTTTGATGCCGCCATCAAGGTGGTCCTACAACCACCCAAGCAAAAGAAGAAGAAGAAGAGAAAGGGTCAGAAAGCCTGCTCTATCTTGTGATTGCTAAAAACATTAGCTGAACGAAGGAGATGTAGATTGTTTATCAACGTCTTCCCAAGTTCAAAAAATTGCAACATAAGGTTCAATATTGTTAGTCTTGACTGACTATAACTGGAAAGCATCAAACCTGCAGTTGTCCGTATGATTATAGGCCGAGATGTATATTTGTGATCCGAAGTATGGTTTAGGGATACGAATGTGCAAAAATCATCTCAGTTCGTTTTAAATCTGTATAATCTATTATGTAACACTAGTATGATGATTTCTTGTCTTTGCGTCTGCTATATGTTGTTTATGTAATGTACCTGAACATACTGATTTAGATTGTCCAACAAGTTGATTTGCTATTGTCATTGTTTTGAAACGTAAAGATGGTGGTGGTGCATTTTATGTTTTTTTTTTGTGATGGAAAATATTAGGTCACTAGATGGGAATTGGCTTGTATTAGTCAGAAGCTGGAAAATATCAAATGAATTTTGAGTTCAATAGTTTATGTTTATCATAAAGATGTCCATGTCTGAATATAACTTATGAGATATTATGATACGGAAAATAATAATTTATGACCTGTGAAAAATCATCTGTTATGAGAGGGCGGACGTAGAGTCTTTCTGAAACAATTTTTTTTACCTCCATGAGATAGAGATAATATGTGCGTTTGGTGTTGCTGACACAAGATAGATGTGTCAAATCCGTGCAAGACTTATGTTAATTAAAGCTGCAAGTTAGACAATTGTTAATATGTATAAGCCAAATTATAGAGATTAGGTAAGATCTGTAAGTATAATTAGGTAAATAAATAGACAGATACGCTCCTCAGTACTCACATCATAAAAATTGGGTCAAAATTCGAAAAAAAATCTGCCAATAATACATATGCATGTCCCCTGAAAAAAAAAATCTCATGTGAAAGTGATTGATGCTTTTTAAAATTTGTGGGCCTGTATCCTAATGGGCCACTCGTTGTGGGCCTTTACCCAAATCTTTTCCATTCATGTTAGAAGCCCTATGGATCTTCAATTCAATTTTTCTACAATAACAGGTCTGCACATTTTTTTTGTATATTTAATGGTGTGGGGAATATATGTTCTAATTTAATAGAAAGAATTGAATTTTTTTACATATACGAGGATAAACTAAGATATTATTGGTAGGGGTGTATATGACTGGGTTGGTTCGGGTTTTTCAAATATCAAATCAAATCATTTGTGTCGGATTTTTAAATTTATAAACCAAACCAAACCAATAAAACTCGGGTTTTTCCGGTAAAGTATTCATACAAACATATAATTTACTTGTACTTCAAATATTTCTTTAGTCCTACCAAAATACAACTATCTAAGATGTTTCTTAAAAATATAACACAATATGATATGATATGATTAATGACACTAAAATATCCAACAAAAATAATACTAATGAAATTGCGTAAAACAAATATTGCAAATTAACAAGTCATAATGAAAATGATCATAATTTAAAAGTACAAAATCATGCTAAAATTAAGTTTAATAAGTATTAGTTACATGACTAAATATTAAAGAAAATTAAAATTAGATTATGTATTTTAATTGTCTAAACCAATGTAAAACTAAAGAACAAATATTCAATATTATTGTCATTCTTAGTGTTGAATTCATTTTCTTTTTGCATTAGTATTAATTTGATTTTGATTTAAGCTTTATTATAATTACCAACATCTGTGGACTATAATCTTTATTGGCCCATTCATAATTCTAAGTTTCAAACTTGAAATAATATATTAAAAGATAAAAACTATGAAAAAGTATAAGAAATATTTAAAAATTATATCAAAGTAAATATTTTTATGTATAAAATAAAATTTTAAAATTATATATATAAATTCGGGTTGGTTTTTTTTAGTTAAAACCAAACCAACCCAAATATAGTCGGGTTTTTTTTTCAAAACCAAACCACTAGTTGGGTTTTTTTTTCGGGTTGACTCGGTTTACAGTTTGGTTCGATTTTCGATTCAATTTTGTACACTCCTAATTATTTGTATTCGATGTTTATAAAAAAAAGTATGCAAAGAAGACACGTGTCATACTTCGTCAGTTTAATATAAAATATTGGATGTGAGTAAGTTTTTACTGTGTTTTTATTGTTAAGATGTTTGTCAGATGACAAATTGCTAAAAGCGACGTATATTTTTAAGTGTTGTTATTTTTCCTTCAATTGATATAGAACAAATTCAATCAATACTATTCTCAAGCAATGCTTTGTAATAATTCATATTTCTGAATGAAGATTTGTCATAATATAGAAGATAAATGGATGGTTATTCTTTAAGTTGGATCTCTTTATATTCTTTCCATTTTTCTATAGTTTTAGCATAAAATGAATAAATAGTATTTTAGATATTATTCCATTGGCCTTTCTAATTTTAAGGTGTGGGTGGGGGGGGGGGGGGATATTGATGGGAAAAGATACAAACATGTGGTAATGCTCATACTGTACGATCGTCGGTGGCACTATTATTGTGAATTTATTTTTGTGATACGATTTGGGACGGAATAAGACATATCACCAAATCATTTTTTTTAAGTAGCTCCTTTTTTTTTTTGGCGGTGTCGGGAGCCCACATTAGAGCTCTAACTAAATTTGGATCGCGCTCTATACAAGGCCCATTTGGGAGTGACGCTCCCAACAAGATTTTTTCCATACACGGGACTCGAATCCGAAACCTCTGGTTAAGGGTGAAACAGTCCCACTAGAACCCATGTTGGTAAGTGACTCCTTACTACTCTATAATTTTCTATCAGATGTTCGATGTCCACATCATAGCCTAACAAATCGACTTTTGTCGAGAAGTTCTATTTAGGCACATGTAGTGCTTTAAGTTATGAGTTCAATAGATTAAATAATTTTGGCTTAATTATTTTTGCATATGTTAGTAATATATATATATATATATATATTTGAATTGAGTTACTAGCACTTAAGATCACTGTCCTACTATCAAAAAATTATAAAATTTAAATTCTAAATTTATCTCAACTTCGAAGGTAAAAGGATTTCTTATCAGAGGTGACTCTATTTTTATGTATGAAATTTAAAATTTTTGGTTAAAAATGAAAGAGTGCTCCTTTCTATGTGTGCTTACTTTATATATATTAAGACACTTCTAAATTATTATTATTTTGAATTTTCCACTACCCTACGACAACTCTTTGGCAGTATGTTTCCTGAATATGACCTTAATAATTTTTGTCTAAACGTTAGTATCATTTATTATTTGAAAATGAAGTCATATATTTAAATTAATTGAAATAGTGGTGTGTCTGCCTCAAATCAACTGTAATGGTGTGTTTTGGAAGATGAATAAAATTGTTTTGTTAAAAAAAAAAAAAAAAAAAATAGTGAATCATCAATTTTTGAACTAACCGTGAATAGAAAAACGATTACCATCTTTGTACACTTTTAATTGTCATAGTTTCCTTTTTAGAGTCAAACTATAAAAACTTTGACTAACATTTTACGATGATTTTTTCATCATATAGATATGCAAAAAATTGCAATTTATATCGTATAGTTTTTGAATATTTAATTTTTTTTGTTTAAAATATCAAATTAATGTAATCTAATTTAACTTTGAAAATTAATCAAATTGGCTTTCAAAAGGATAACATGACAAATAAAAGTGGACGGAAGAAGTAATACATACTGATGAAAGGAGGAGGTACGCCATGTGTAAATTAAATTACGTGAAGGAAGTTCTTAGTTCTAGTAGACGTAAAAAGCAATCCTAGCTTTTTATTAATAATTGGAAGTTTATTAATAAACATATGAAAAAAGTGAGAAGGATGTTCAACATTTAGTGTGTATATATAAAAAATAATTTTAATAATACATAAATAATTTAATTTTTTATCAAAAAAGGATTGAGATAAAATCCTCAACCCTATCTAATTCGGCACCCATAAAAAGAATTACAAGACTTTTCGTTTTTTCATTTTTTGTTGGAGAAAGATGACTTAAACTTTATAATAGATGATGAACCCCAAATTTTTCTTGCCACGTTCTGGCTATGAGTATTTTGCTTTATTTCTTTTTTCTTCCTTTTTTTTGATGTAATGGAAGCTTGCACAAATAAGATATACGGAGTATAAAAGATATTTTAGTAGCAGTGACCATGACATATTGAACCGTCCGTTTATTTTTTTTAATTCTTAATCATAGATTTTAATTATTTGAAGATTATAAATTGGAATTTTAAAAAGAAGATAGAAGAGAGCTCTAAATCCGCTCTATTTCTATTTAATCATATCAAAAAATTAATTTTCTAATAAGCAGGGTGAAGCCGCCCTTTTCTGGGCGCGTCAAGCGACGCTCCTTCACTAGAAAATTACATTATTCGATATAAAGGTCAATTTTTATTCAATAACTATAAAAATATATAAGTATTGACACTTTTTAACATAAATTGAAGGTTTAGTTGTTAAAGAGCTGTAAAAATTCCTTCAGATTGCATGTTCTCGCCCTGTCGGCTAAGAACACCCACTCGACTCATAAGTACGGGCCAAGAGAATCGAACCTTGACTGTCCATATATAAAACATGACAAACAGAAATATCTTTTTAGCTTTTATTTTAATTTTGATTATTTTTTAATAAAAAAATCCGGAGGAATATGCAATGACCTTGCTAAAAAATTCTAACAATAGACTTTTTTTTTTTTTTATCGTGGTGAGATGAATAGATTCCACTTTTATTTAAAACTTAGGAATGGAGAAATTTCGATATAACTCAAATGATGAAGGAATGAAATCATATAACTTAATTATTATTTCATCTGTCTCTTTTTACTTGTCAAATTTTGATTTTCACTTGTTTCATTTTACTTGTTATTTTTAACAAATCAATACTCTCTCTATTCCTAATTAGTTGTCCACTTTTGACTTGACACACCTATTAAGAAAATAATTATTGACATAATGAGTTTACCATTTTACCTCTATTAATTATGAAGTGTGTGAATTAAAAACTTAAGATTTTCAAGAAGTTTTATCTTTTTCAAAGTAATTAATTGAAGGTATAATGGGTAGAATTTTTTTTATCCTTTCTTGATTTGTCGAAATGGACAAGTAATTATGAACAACTTAAAAAAAAAAGAAAAAATAGACAAATAATTAGGGATAGAAAGAGTAAAAGACAATATATTTTTTACCTACTATATCCACAATTAATTTAGAGAGCTAATATTTTTGAAAAAGGTAGAATTTCTTTAATGAGTAAATTGATTTTAAAATTTTATTGATTAATAGGAGTAAAATTGTAAACTCAATATATCAATTTTTTTAAAAGGTATATCAAGTTAAAATATAACAGGTAGCAGAGGGAGTACAATGAAAAGATATTGGCTTTTAATTAGTGGCCAAAGATAGTCACACTTGTCCATTTTACACTGAGTTTTCATTTTCCTTTAAAAATTAAACCAAACCTTTCAAAAACTTTCTAATTATAGTTTGACATTTCCTATTAACAATCAAATAGAAAAAAACAAGTGAAACAACGATATGAGGTAGCCAGATTTAATTATGTAATTATTAAATTTCATTAAATCATTCATTATAATCATGCTTATCTTTTCAGTAAGCACCTTTTTTTTTTTTTTTCAAGGGCTGCTAAAAAATAAATGGGAATAACTTTCTTACTGGCGGTCAAATTTGATTTAGTCATAATTAAAGTAAAACATGATAACCTCCCAAAGTTGACCAGAATCAACCTATATTCCAAAGGTTATTTCTCTCCCTTTTACTTAAGTTTTGACCATTAAAAACTTATTAAAAATGTCTCCAAACCATTCAATATTTTTTTAGTATTATCATGATAAATAAAAATAAGTTTTAATATAATTTATGTATATACAAATAAAAATAATTTTGAGTTGCCTATTAATTTAAAACGAGTTTAATTGCTTATTGATTTAAAAAAGAAGGTCAAGTCAACCATTTGAACCACCAAACGATGGACTAGATTAGTCAGGGACATTGATACTTTTATTTTTTGATATTCTTTAACTTACACATTCCGTATAAAAAAATAGTTGTGACACATAAATATATATTATATCATATCATAACGTTATTAGGTATAAAATTCAATTGCTAAAGAGCAAAATTTAAGGATAATTCTTACAAATTTATCAAAAGTACTTTAACCTCAAAATGAGATTTAATGTGTTTGATCATGAA
The DNA here is from genome assembly GCF_000226075.1 of Solanum tuberosum. NCBI lineage: Eukaryota > Viridiplantae > Streptophyta > Magnoliopsida > Solanales > Solanaceae > Solanum > Solanum tuberosum. Next base: position 718,917 of record NW_006239226.1, read on the forward strand.
ATATTTTCGCTTTTTTCCCCAAAATTCTACACCAAAATAACACTTAGATCAAACTCCAATTTCAGAAATTATTGTTCATTTTGGAAACAAAAAATCATTATTATTTCAAATTTCATAATGAAACATAACTAATTGCCTATTAAATTATTTGAACTTCAAAACGAGTATCCAAAAAAAAAGTTTCAAATTTTAAATGTCAGCACAAATGAAACAGTTTCACTATGTTTTGAAAATATGATCGTTGTCGTAACGTTGCGGCAAGCTATTAACTCTCCCAACAATATAGTAAAGCCGCTGGAGTTTTCTGAGCCCTATTTGTCGGTGGTTAGCAGAATATCACGGTTTTTCAGTATTTTCACCGCGATTTACCTGCATGTTTTTATGAACAGAACCCAACAAATAGAAAAATAATCTTAATTTTTAACCTCTGTTTTTTCAAATACGTTGTTTAATGTTTATCTCTGTTTTTATCCCTCTTTACCGGCAACTCTTTATTCCTTACCCTTCTTTCCCTTTTCACTATACTACCTAGGATTTTAGGTATCAAATTCCAAAAACAATTACTCTGTTTTTTTTTTCTTTCTAAAATATAATATTTTTAAAAAAATATTGAATTTCAAGAATACCCATTTGCTGAAGTAAGCTTTATTGTCAGCAAAGCACCTACCTTTGGCATGTATTTGTTTGTTTGTTAGTTCATACAAGTTTGTATATAATCTTGGCGGCTTTTCTTTCTTTTTTTTTTCAATGGCTTTAGGTAAAAAAAAGATTTTTTTTTAGCAGATTGATTATTGATCATTGTGGGTGTTTATGAAAACCTCTGTTTTTAATTCTTTAGAATTCAAGATTTGGATTTTCTTGTTGTACCTGTTATTTGTTTTTTCTTTTCCTTGTTTTTGACTATTCAGATCAAGGCTTAAATTCTGGACTAGTGTTTTGTAAAGCACTTCATTTGTCTTGTCAGCTGGAGCATTCATTCCCTTTTTGCAGAATGAAAAAACATTAAATTCATATGATTGCATCAAGAAGAGAAAAAAAAAATTAAAAATTTGGTGGTTAATTAGGAAGAGAAGATGATTTTTGCAAAGATATTAGAATCAGAAAAGAGAAATGTAATTGTGGGAATTCGATTTGATGGACATATTAGAGAGTTATTGAATTGGGCTACTGTAAAAGTTGCAGAACCTGGAGATAGAGTTATTGCTCTACATGTTTGTCGAAATGCCGGTATGAAAATTAAATTTTACTTGTCCTAAATGATCTTTGCTTTGTTTTTTTAAAATTAAATGTGTTGTTTTTGATTTGACATTGTAACTTTTAATCATTTTTCAGAATCAATTGCAAACGTTAAATCCTCGTTGGACACTTATCTTTATGATTACGATGGCTTGTGTAATAAAAAGCAGGTTCTTTTTTCTTTCCAAGTGACGGATACAATTCAACTTTCTTTAAATTGTCTGTTGTCTTTTTGGAAAACAAAAAAAAAGTGCCAATTTTGATTGACGTGGGTTGGGAATTTCAGGTTGATCTTATTTCTGTGGTGACAGAAGGAAGTTCTATTAGAAGAGTTTTGGTGAGGGAAGCAAAGAACTATGCTGCATTAGCTGTAATAGTAGGAACTTGCAAGCATAGTACTCTTGGGTAAGTAAAAGCTATATATTAGCCCAACTAATCCAGATTTTCGTTATTGTATATATATCTTGCTGATTATATTTGAAAGCGACTTGTATAGGGGCTGGACCTCAATTGCTAAATATTGTGCGAAGAAGCTGCCTACCACTACTGAAGTTATGGCAATTGACAATGGGAAAGTTTTGTTTAGAAGAACCTCTACTTCCCAACTCAAAGGTTTGATGATACTTCAAGATTGCTTGCACATTTGAGCTAAAAAAACAATAGTAATTCTTTTTTGTACATAAGAAAATTGAATTTGTTCTGTTCTTCATGACAGGTTCTTTTAGTGATCCAAAACCAAGTCTTTATCTAGAAAGAATTTCTACTTTAAAAGATTGCGAGTCTGAATTTGGTGAATCTGAGATATCGGAATTTGGAAGGTTCAGTTGTGAAGTGTCTAGAACTTTGGAGAGATGGACAAATGGTACACAGAACGTAAAAGAGGAAAATACAACTCCTTCAGGAAAACACAAGAAAGGTTCTCTTTCACTAGGTTCAGTTTCTCTTCCTACCGAAGATTGTGCTGCTGCTACTACTACTCCTGGTTGGCCCCTTTTACAAACGACGAGCTCATTGAATGAACCTGTTAAGGTAAAAAGAAAGATGTCGGTAGTGCAGTGGGTGATGACCTTGCCAAACAGATCGATGTTAGATAGTCCTAAATCAAATTCTTCTCCGAAAGAGAACAAAAATGCTTTTGGAATGGAAAATAGTTACTCCCTCATGGATTTTATCGAAAAGGAAAGTGCATCAGTTGGTAGCCAGCTGATAAAAGATTATTTTGGCTGCAAATGGTTTAGCTATGATGTTTTAAGATCATCGACTTCTAACTTCTCCTCGGGTTGGTTTCTCTAGCTTTTTGTCTACAACATATTCTCTTTTCAGCCTTGCTTCTTTAACATTGAAAATTTGTGCAGAGAAGTTGATCGGTAAAGGAGGGGAAAACAGTGTATACAAAGCGGTCCTTTCTGATGGAAAATCAGTGGCGGTGAAGGTTTTGAATTCATCAGAGGAAGCAAGGAAGAATTTCAGGCAGGAAATGGACATTATGACCAGAGTGGAGCACAAGAATATAGCTCATCTCCTTGGAATTTGCATAGAGGATCCTGATCTGATATCTGTTTACGATTTTCATTCAAAAGGGAATTTGGAAGAAAATATACATGGTAAGCTGCAAACCAAAGAATATATTCTGTACATAAAACCCCGTGTTAATTCGTTAATCTTGAGTTAATTTGGAATGCAGGAAGAACCAAATCAGTATTGCCATGGGAAAGAAGATTCAAAATAGCCGTTGGAATCGCAGAAGCTTTAAATTACCTACACAATGAATGTCGAAGGCCTGTTATTCACAGAGATATCAAGTCATCAAACATTCTTCTCAATGATGATTTTGAACCACAGGTGTGCTTTTAGATAAATCTGTGATTATCTTATGATTGATTTGATTATATAAATATATTTTATATTATGAGTAGATAGAACTTAAACTGGTTGGATAATTCTTGTTTGCAGCTATCCGATTTTGGGTTAGCGATATGGGGACCCACAAAGGCGTCGTTCTTGACTCATAGTGATGTGGTAGGAACATTTGGTTATCTAGCACCAGAGTATTTTATGTATGGGAAAGTTAGCGATAAGATTGATGTCTACTCCTTTGGAGTGGTTTTGCTGGAACTATTATCAGGGAGAAAAGCTATTGGCTTTGAGACTCCCAGTGGTCAAGAAAGTTTGGTTATGTGGGTAAGCATCATCTCTACTTTAACATGACATTTTCAGTCCAAATAACTACTTTCATTAGTCGAAAAAAATTAATTAATTAATTATTACTTTCCAGGCGAAACCTAAGTTAGAAAGCAGGAATTTCAATGCCATTCTGGATGAGAACTTGAATGTAAATATTGAAGATGATCAAGTCCAAAGAATGATTCTTGCAGCAAGACTCTGTCTTACACAGGCAGCACGACTACGTCCTAACATAAGCCAGGTAACTACAGCAACATTTTGTTTTCTGGTATAAAATCTTGTAATAGTAACTAATATAATCTCAGTATAACTAATGCATCTCTTGGTTTTCGTATTTAACTCTGCATGAGATATACTATATTTGTGAAAATCAAACGTTATGAGAATCTATGCACTTTTTATATGAGATAGAATGTACACATCTGCACCTATGTCGGATCCTATATATTATTGTTCACCCTGCATTATAATCTCTGTGTAACTCAACCATGTTATGATTTACGTAGATACTAAAGATGTTGAAGGGGGAGAAAGATGGGAATGAAGAAGTAATTGCTAGAAACAACAATACGGAAGAATATAATGATGATGAAGTATATCCAGATTCAAGTGCAGAGTCTCATTTAAGTCTTGCATTTCTTGATGTTAATTATGATAATTCGACATGTTTCAGCAGTAGTCAAGACCAAAGCAGTCCTCTTTCTTCAGTAGATGAATATTTGAGAAAAAGATGGAGCAGATCATCAAGCTCTGAATATTAGTAGCTTTTAATTAATTTACAATGTGATTGTACAGTTGGAAAAAAAGAAAAAAAGCACCCAGTGTTGAGGTGATTAGATGTAGAAGGTACCAAAAAAGCTTTGTGATAATAGCAACAAGTTTGTCAACCCCACAGAGATTTTGCAATTCTGTGGATCAGATTTGAAATTTGAGTGTTTGTAATAAAGTTCTTTGGTATTCTATTCTTTTGGATTTTAGATAGTTTAACTTTGGTGGAGGAGATTTTTTTTCAGTTCTGAAACTTTCACAAGGTAATCAAATTACATGTCATTTCATAATGTATTGTATTATATTATAGTGTGTGTTGTATTATGTTATGTTGTATTATATTTATTTTAATATAAGTATATAACATTTGGTTATGCTGTATTGTTTTTCGTCGTTACACAATTATGAGGTAGAGCTATTATAGAGAGGTAAGTTAAAGATAAAATAAGATTAGTAGATAAGTAATAAACAAGACAAATAAGAAGTTGTCATTTCTTGATTTGTCAAAATGGACAAGTAATTAAAGACAACTAAAAAAGAAAATGTGGACAAGTAATTAGGAACATGGGGAGTAACTTTCAACTATTAGAAGACGACAATAACATATAATAAATTTTAAGTAACAATTAAAACACATTATTTCAACTCAACAAGTAACTTCCCATTATTAGAAGACGATACGACAAATCTGCTAATTTCTATGGTAGTTGTGTAATTCTCTTCTATCCTTGGTATGGAGGACTTTTGTTTACTGTATATCCTCATAGCTTCTTTTGGATGGGTTGTAATTACTTATTAAATTGGCGGAGATGGGTATATAAATTTATTTTTATAAAGGACTAAAAATTTATCAAAATTCCTCCGGGAACAATATTAGCTTGCTTATAATTAAAAGGAAAATGATCAAAAATATCTTTGAATTATTAGAAGTAGGTTAAATTTATCGTCGTTATATTTTTGGGTTAGAAATATTCTTGCCATTACATTTTTGACGGAAGATACCGTTTTTCAAAAATAGGGGGAAAAAAACCAATTTTGCCCTAAAATCTAAATAAAGCACTAGTGAGACCCAATTCTATATAGCTTTGTGATCCATATAACGTTACTTAAAGAGTAAAACTTAGTTCTATTAAATTTCTTATGGAAACAATTCTAATTAGGTAGTCCAATACAAATATTGAAAGTTTGTCCTAACTAAAGCCCAAGTGAGAATCCAACTCAAATATTTAAAACATTATGCTATAAGTATCTCTTTATCTTATGGCAATATTAACGTACTAAGACTAATTTTGTTTCTCTTTTAATTTGTGCATAGTTATAGATGCATCCTTCCTCTCTTTGATATATCTCTTCTTATGTATCCGGATGTTCTATCCTCTCTCTGATACATCTCTCTTCTCTTGGATACATCCCTCTCCTCCCATATGTATTTGCTGATGTATTCGAAAGTCAAGTGTTGTATCCGAAATCCATAGAGATTTTTGTAATTTAGAAAAGAGAAAGGAAAATAATGTAATGAGCTCTTAACACTATGATATTTATATAAATTAAGCTTTAAAATTTGGAATACTTTGATAAGATCATATCCCAATTTTGTTAAGTCTAACATTGCTTGTTCTCATGAAATCTGTCTCATTGCCACAGAGATAAATTACGATAAGTTAGATGCTCATGAATCATGACTTATGATCAAAATGGAGTAAATAGATTGGGATTTCGATAATTGGTAAAATCATAATATTCTAGACCTTTAATCTTATTTCCAATTCCATCCTCTTTAGCTGATAATTTTTACTACTTTAATATTTATCAGTTAGCTAGGTAGTTTCAAATAGAAATCTTAATTTTATAACTCCAAAAAATTGTTAGAAAATATTGAATATTTATAGTAAATATTAGTTTTCTATGTAATTCGAAGCTAATCTTAAAAATCGAATTATATTTGCGGCGATTTAATCATTGAATTTAACCATAACGGAGAAATGGCGTATTTGAATCGCTTAACTAATGATATTAGTGGTATATTTTCTGATTGTAAACTGGTAAATTTGAATCTTTTCTAAACTAATAAATTTTTCTAATTAAATATTGTACTAAAAGTTTATGATTTTAGGTATAATTTTTACAATAGTTGTAGGGTCACCTGTGCAAGACATGTGAGTTAGAAACTAATATATCTCAATTAGTTATAAGAATAAAAATCTTTTGAATAAAAGGCATAAAATTTAAAATAAATTAATTTATAAGAGGTCTACAAGCAAAATTACAAAACTCAATTTTCTATTTTGAACATATATTATCAAATTCAAGTTTTACGCAAGGTATCAGAGATTAATTAATTAGTATTAAGGAGATTTGATATTAAATTCTCAAAGAATCCAATGTTGATTCTATTCTTTCACTTATTAATATTCCACAAAAAAAAAATGTGAACTTTTTGTTTAGGGAAAGAAACCAAAGTTACAATATTATTTAATTTTGTTTTCTTATGGAGAATCATTGTTTCAAGGACATAGTATTAGAAATCCTAACGAAGTTTTCTGCCAAGTCTCTCATGTATGCGTTTTAATTGTGTTTCTAAAGCTTGGAACACTTTGATACGAGATGATCTCTACTTTGCCAAGTCAGACCATGCCCCATCCCAAAAACATCCTGGCCAATTACAAAAGATCGTTGTTGCAGTAAAGGAAAATAAAAAACGATTCGTGATCATGTCTATTTGCTCTAATCATTGCAATGGCCTTGTTTGTTTGTATTATAGCAATAAAGATACTCAAGTTTAATTACTTGCTCAATGTCACTACAGGAGAGATAAAAACTTTGTCATTTCCCCTGAATCACATGAAATACAATTTATTATATCTAGGATTTGATTTGGTGACCGAAAAATACAAGTTATTTCATGTTTTTGTGGAAATCAACAAATACAATAATCATGTTACTATGATTAGAATTAAAACTCTAGGAACAAATTCTTGTTGGAGATATTGTTGTTGTACACCATCTATATTGTAATTTTCTCAACGGAATTATTTATTGGGCTCAATTTTCAAACAATGTTTATATGTTCTCTTTCGATCTAAGAGATGACAAGTTTCGGAGTTTTTCACTACCAAAAGAATATAGTCATCGATACCGCCCTTACGGGGAAATTGGTTATACATTTGTATAATACGAAACTTGAAAAGAGCGATTGGATATTCGATGATCTTATTAACAAAGCTCTTTTACGAAATTTATCAACTATTCCACTTACAAGAAGGAGAAGATGATTGTCTTTTCAAAACCACATGTCTAAGCAAAATCAGGTTTTAGCAACAACAAACATTATTAATGCCTCCTCTACTTATAATTTGGTGCTTCCTCGTGGATTTATACTAAAGACTGTTAGTTCTTTTGTTGAGAACATTATTCCTTTATTGTTTTTAATCTGAAAATGATTTATTTAGCTTCTAGTACTTAGTTTTTTTTTTAAAGTTGTAAACATTGTAGCTAGATACATATATTGTTTACCAATTTATGGATTCATATGCATTTTTATTTAATTTCAGTCTCAACTACTAGTTTTGTTCAGTCAATATTGCTCTATTTCAATCTTACTATTGCTATTATCTTTAACTCAGTAATTTACTTCATTATATTGAAAATTTAATACTAAAGTTATTTTTGAATTTTCTAGTCAATAATTATACTGGGGCCCAGAAAACAAGTGCAATTTTGAAATGGGCAATCTACTTAAATGTCAACGTCTATTCACAATAATTTGATTATATTCTTGTGAGGAAAGACTCAAAATAGTCTCTCATCTTTGAGTTAAGGCTCAAAGTCATCCTTGAATTTTCACATGGAGCATTAATAGTCCCTCATGTTTGCAATATTGGTGCACTTTTGGTCCTCCTCAAAAAATTTGCCTATTTTTTAACATTAATTTTGTCCACAATTTTATGTAAGGAATGTCCAATCGTCTTTTTATATATTTAGTAGAAATAATAACTCTATGTGAGAGAAGGTGATAAGAAGAACACATTGTTCTGCTCAGTAGAAATATTACTGCAGTTAAACTAAGAACATCTTAACATATGACGTTGGAGAAAAGAAAAAAATTAGTACTATTGCACGTGAAATTATCGTGATGAACCTCTCGACTTTACCTGCAATATAATTTCTACTTAACAAAACAAGATGTTTTTCTTCTCATATGGAGTTATTATTTCTACTAAATACATAAAATGACGATTGAACATATCATACATAAGTTATGGATAAAATCAATGTTAAAAAATAGGCAAAATTTTGGAGGAGGACCAAAAGTGTATCAATATTGCAAACATGATGGACTATTAGTGCTCCATGTGAAAACTCAAGGATAAATTTGAGCCTTAACCCAAAGATGAGGAACTATTTTGAGTCTTTCCTCATATTCTTGTCTTCAATTGACTAAATTAAACCCCCCAAAAAACATATTTAGATGGAGCTCATTTGATTTTGTCAAAAAAAAAAAGAGATTAAACAAACAATGGAGTGCCTATTTTTAATTTTAATATGCTACGTTTTTCAACTAGCACATTAATATTTGTTTTAGTACAAACTAATTTATAAATCTAAACAAAGCTGTCAAATAACTTATTGGGATGAACATGTGAAAGATGGAACACTTATCCTACATTATATTTATAAAATCCAGAAAGTAGAAACATTAAAATCTCAACTTTAATGGACAATATTTTTTATGTAATTATATTATCGAAGTCAGCTTATACACAGATATTAGATAACTTTGTTAATGAAAAATTTAAAAAGTAAGACCAAATTATAGCTATACAATTTCAAATAATAGAAAAAAAGAAATGTGCATAAAAGAAAAGGTCCGCAAAAATAATTATTTCACTTAAAATACTTTTCAAACCTATTAAGTCTTGGACAAAATTCATAAAAATAAATAAATAAAACTTGTTATAAAAATAATATTGCATTATATATTGATACTAATATTTAAATAATATGGAAAAAAAAAGAAAGTAAAACATAGGAAAGTGCCAAGTGCGAAAAGAAATTAGTTGATTGTGTGTTGTGAATACTCCTTCTTTAATTAGAGGTCTTGAATTCGATATTTGAGCATGAAAAAAATTCTTAAAAAGACTATCTCTTAAATGAACCCTACAAAATGTAAATATGAATTAATTAAACTTCAATATGGTATAAATAATCGTGACTAAACCTGAAAAATGAAAGTAGTTGATGGTGCACCGCTAGTTGAGTCCGTATAAAAAAATAATTAGGATCGGCCCCTCAAATAGGTATAAATAACAATTGAGATTTGCAGAAAGGGGAAAAGAGGGAGCTCAATTTGCAGCAGCCAGCAGTCGTTTGTGTTTGTGTGTGTGCGCGCATGTGTGTTATGTGTATGTGTTGGAATCTTGACCAGTGGCCCCTTTGTTTTCCTCCATTCTTTTTCCGCCATTAAAACAATTTGACATCTTAACATCCTTTTTAGCCTTTTCTAGGGTTCCTTCACTTTTCCTCATTCCCCTATTTTCTCTCCTTTTTCACGCCTCAAGACTCTGCTTCACTGTAAGTGCTTTCTTTTTGTGTCTTTTTCAGTTTGTTTCAATTCAATTTTACTGTTTTGATATTGATTTCGATGAATCGAAATCCATGGCCTAGCTTTGTTGTGATTTGCTGGGTTGTTTCTTCTAAGTTATTTGAACTTGACCCAGATTGAAATTTTATGTCAGAATTTCAATTTCAAGATTTGGGATTTTTAGGAAATTGTAAATATTGTATCTTTTATGTTCAAGTTGAAAACTTTATGTCTGGTGTAATTGAATTTCCTTTCTTGAGGGTTTGCTCTGTTTTTGCCTGGACTAGTTGTTAGGTTTTTTTTTTTTTTTATCTCAGTTTGAAAATTGCGTATAGGGTTTCTGAATTGCTAGTGTTTTACTGCAGATTCTGACATATTGGTTACTTTTGAGGTTTCTATTATGGCTGACGGGGAGCTGGACATTTCTAACCAAGAAATGTTGTCAAGTTCGAATTTTGGTGAATTTAGTAGTTCAATGGACAGTTTTTTCAATGAGATTCTCAAGGATGCGCATGCCTGTACTCATGCCCACACTTGTAACCCGCCTGGTCCTGATAACTCTCATACTCACACTTGTTACCATGTTCACACCAAAATTGTGCCTACCACAGATGACGATAAGAACCCCAGTGATGATACTGCAGAGTCTGCAGATAATAAAGGGAAGAAACGCCCTGTGGGTAATAAGGAAGCTGTTCGCAAGTATCGTGAGAAAAAGAAGGCTCGGGCTGCTTCATTAGAGGATGAAGTTATCAGATTGAGGGCTATAAATCAGCAACTCTTGAAGAGGCTGCAGGGTCAGGCCGTATTGGAAGCGGAGGTTGCTAGGCTCAAGTGTTTGCTTGTGGATATACGAGGAAGGATTGAAGGGGAAATTGGATCATTTCCATATCAGAAGCCCATGAAGAGTGGCAATACATATCAGCACATAGTTAATCCTAACTTTCCTGGAGCATATGTGGTGAACTCTTGCAATCTACAATGTGATGATCAGGTTTATTGCCTCCACCCAGGTGCAGAAGGTAAAAGCTCAGATGGCACTGTATTAAATGGACAAGGCTTCAACAACTGTGAATTTGAGACTCTCCAATGCTTGGGTAATCAAACCACTGGGCTGGAGGAGGTTCCTGGGTGTGTTGTGGGTAATAGCACACCTACTGACAACACTTCTGGTCAAAGCAAGAGAAAAGGTGAATTGATGTGCATTTTCTCTTCTTTTTTTAAGCTGATGTGCAGTTTCTCTTAAAGTTGATATTATCTGAAAATTGGACTATGTTAACTATTTACAACTTAACTAAACTAGGCATTGTCCTTTAGTCACATGAGTGCAGTATCTATATAAGACTAGGACTTAATTTCTTTACTTTCACAAAAGGGTATCTTTATTGTGTACACTGTACAGTTACTCATATAGTCGAGCCACTACTTTAATATTTTTTTAACAGTAACTATTAACTAATATATTTCCCCAGCCTATCGTTAGTATTTTTTCGTGGCCTCTTCACTTCCATATTTCTTTTCCCAAACTACTTTTATTTGCTTTTTCTTGAGGTGAGGGTCTATTGGAAACAACCACTCTACCTTCCAAGGTAGGGGTAAGATTTGCATACACCCTCCTCTCCCCTCCCCAGTCCCCACTTGTGGCATGGGATTACACTAGGTATGTTGTTGTTCTTCTATTAACTAATATAATTCATAAGTCAAATCAACTTCTCGAACCTCCTATTTGGTGGATGGAGGGAATGCATGTATATATAAAAAAAGTCTTTTGTTTATATATATATATTGAGGAAATGTGTGAATACATAAAAAAAAATGTACCTCAACTGGCATGGTAAATAGTGATTTTCACTTATATTTGAGCGTGTGAATAGGTTATATTATGTTGACATGGTCAAAAAATAGTAGTTGCGCGGACTCTCCACTTTTGATGCCGCACCCGTCTCGGATTCTCCAAAACTACACTACTTTTGGCGAATCCGACACGCACCCGTTGGCATTTTTGAAGAGTCCGAGCAACACAAAAAAATACCAACATTTCCTCTCTTATAACACCATCTTCTTCCTCCTTCCTCCTTCCGTACATCCCCACATAACAGAGCAACGCATAGAGGACGTAATTCATGTTTTCCCCTTCTTGTCGACCACAAATCCCCCAAAACTTTACACCTCCCCGGCAACCATCTTCAACCAACACCAAAGCTACCACCATCTTCCTAGAGAACTCAACCATCACCAATGACCAAATGCATTAAGCAATAGCACTTGTGCACAACACATCATTAGGAATGTCATTTTAATTTTTCCAATATTAGCCAAACCCCCTCCTCCCACGCAAAAGAAAAACACAAACATAGAAATCCAAAACTACTTATTCGTCCAGCAGAACTGCCATTGTTGTTTTTCAAAAATGGGTTAAATGCCATTGTAATTTTGCTTCTACTCACCTTTAAGCAAATCACTCTTGACAGTAAAATCTATCTTCATTGTCTTACACTTGCAGCAGGTTGGGACTAAACCTAAACCTTGTTAGTAAATCGGACAACTTAAACGATATTTTGGAGGGTTGTACTTGTTTTTGTCCTGAATTATGAGGCTATTCTGGCTCTGTAGTTAGTCTTCCCCTCTTTTCTTCCCTTGAATTTAACCTGGAAATGCTTAGAGTAGTAAGCCTTAATCTTCTGGACTTTGATGAAGACATTGTTATCTAATGTTGGTGTGTGTCTATATAAAATGTTATCTAATGTTGGCGTGTGTTTATATAAAATGTTATCTAATGTTGGCATGTATATATATAAAATGTTATATTATATTATATTTGTATATATAGGTGATTTTTATGGTAATGGTACTTAATTTGATTTCCAAATAAATGAAGAGAGTAAACATTGACATGCTTAATAATACTCCCTCGATTTCTGAACAAGAAACAGAAAAGAAAAGGCTGAAGGGGTTCCAAGTAACAAGAGTCCAAGCATCTAATTTCGGTCTAGTTTAGACAAATATTTAATTAAAAATTGGCATAATATAGTAGTCATTATAAAACAATTTATAAGTACATTTGAACTAAGATCAACTACATCTAAAACATTTTTTTCTTATTAAGAGTTGGGGTGTGCAAGTACATCTGAACTTTAAATTATTGGTATTTAAGTAGGACTGATGCAGATTCTGATACCATTTCCCGAAGATCCAATATTATCTAAGCATTCTGGGCCGTCCTCAAGTCCCTGGAAATTGTTTGCAACTAAATATATGTATGCTAAAGAAAAACTAGTCGTGATAATGCCTCTGCTAATATGGAGTGAAAACAATGAAAATATTCAAGAAAGTCTGGATCACATTTCTGTGGTGCGGAATCTGGTGCATTTGGAAAGAATAGAATCAAAGATGCTTTGAAGATAAACTACACCAGCACATCCTTGGGAGAAGTGTATAAATCTTTTAGTTTTTGGTGTAAGTTGGATTTAGTAGATGATTTGGAAGAATATATTGATTCCTTCCAGTCCGTGAGTTACCGAGTAGGTAAAAAGAATTGTTAGGTGTCTGATATTTTGCTGCAAATAGAGCATATAATGGATGCTCTGTGAATAGAAGTTTTGGCATTACCTTATTACAAAAAGAGAAAAAACACTCTTTGCTCAGCTTGATTAATATCCAGACATAATTATTTTTTGACTGAAATTCTAAAATTATGATGACAAGAAGAATTTAAATGCCAAAGTTTGCATCCTATTGAATCCAGAATCCCTTTTATGTAGCTTGTAAACTTTGTTAGTTCCATTAATGCCAAAAAAAGGAATCTATATGTGTTTGATTTCACTCTGAAATTTGTGAACTGAAACAGTTAGTGCAATCTTCTTGATCCGAAAGGAGTGTCAGAGATCTTGGGTGGCTTCTGGTATCTTTGCCAGAACTTTTGTCCTTAAGATTTGTTTAGGAAAAAAGTTTGTTTTTTCGACAAAAGAAAGATCCATGTATTTGCAATGCCTGTCAAAGTAACTGTTTCCAAGCGTCTGTTGTGTATTGGTTGATGACATTTATATTATTAAAATTAATGAAAGTGAGTTATTCTGTGTTTTAATTGAGTTGGTGGTGCAAAAGAACCAGTGGTTTCAATTTTGACTTCTCTTTCATTGAGCTGAGTGATAAACACATTGATGTACCAGGGCAGAATGACAACTTAGTTTTGTGTTTAACCCTCCTGGCTGTTCTCTTTTATATTGATCTTTGCTTTGCTTTGCTTTTTCAGGAGGCACGCGTACAACAACAACAAGTTGATGAACTTCTTAGGAGAGCATCATTGTTCTTGAGAATAAGTATGTTTTGTCATGTGCTCTCTACTGGGAGAAATTATGTGCCCTCTCTGGGGATTTCTCCCAGTTTCTCTACCTTGCTGAGTTCAAATTGAGAATCTTCTTCTGGCTGTTGAGTTGGTGGTCTAGTAGGTATCTGAGTGTCCGTTGTTTATCAACAGTCATGTAAAGCAGAAACAACCAAACGAATATAGCTAGCAGAACTCATGAAGAGGATACCAAGGGTTGTGGTTTTCTGTGAAGATCTGGAAGCTTTATTCCTCACTGTTGTATTTATTCATTCTTTGATCTTTGATGAATGTCGCCTCTTGCCTATGGATGTCTAAATTGATAGTTCTCTTTCTTAGATTATGTGAATTTGAAACCGCTAAATTTGAAATAGATGGTGGCTTTTTATTTATGCTCGTGGTTCTGCTGGAAAAATTGGAACACACTTGACAAATTATTGAAGTGCATTTGCTTGGTTTCTCAGTTTCTGTTCCCTTTATAATACTTGTGGCACCATATAGGTGGTGTTTAGTTTGAGCTGCAGGAAGTAGGATAAATCTCATGAAGTAGAAACCATGATTGGTGAAATATGTGGTATTCCATATACCCTCGTGGGATTTTTCTCCTTTTCTATGTTTGGTTTTGGTCCTCTTTCGGCATTGGGTAAAGAATCAATAATGGCGCTGGTCTGGTCATGGAGTGGTTGGTAGGGGAAGAACAAAATCTGTGTCTCCCCTTTATTATGTGAAATTTGAATTTGATGTTTCAACTGAGTTGTACATTGTTGGTTGTGTTTAATTATTTTTTGCTTTGATGGTTCAATCATGATTCATGATTCATGATTAATGGGGATTCATATTTGGAGCAAGCAGAGAGGTAGGATTGTTGACACTTGCCATTGGCTCATCATCACGTACCATAAAACATGAGTTCAGCAAATTGGCCAAATTTGTGGCAGGTAGATCCCCAAGAGATAAAGTACTCCCTACTAACAAAGTTTGCACCGAGACCTATAATATAATAAAAAGTCCGGCGAGTTCAAACCACCATGATTAATAGTACAAGTGGCTCGCACATGGATTCAGTTCTCAATGTATGCCTTTAAGTTAACAATGCAATCCACACATATCAACGGTACTCTTCTACTTGATGATTCTGCACCTAATAAAGTTTATATTCGATGCCATATATAACACTCTTCTAGTTCACATCTGCAGCATACAATTACTAATGGAGAGAAAATTGAACATCTCAGCAGTTGCCATTGTCATTGTCCTCACGGTAGATGCTCTCAGCCATCTGCCAGACTTGGACACAATTGTCTTCTGCCACACTTGAAATGACCCATGCCTCATTCTTGTTCCATGAAAAATCAGATATTTTTGCTTTGTGACCGCCATGAGAGAAAAGAAGTTCGGAGGGCCCGTCTTCAGCTTCCCCTTCCAATTGCTCGTCACCAATCCTGAAGACAACAATCTTATTGTCAGACAACCATACAATTCATTCTTTGGTTATTATCACCATTATTTCTCATTAAACTTTAGTGATAACTGATAATCCACCACCATCGTTTTTGTGTAGTGGAATTCATTTCATGCATGATGTACCTGTTAAGATCCCAGACCATCAACCTTCTATCACCACCTGAAGATGCCAGTACAGTCTCATGATTAGGATCCCATTCTACCTGGAATACCTCATCCCTACAAAAAGGTTTAGTGACAAAAACTTTATCAATTGTAGAAACAAAAGGTAGAGAAGTTTTCACATTTTAGCAGAATGCATGAGAATTCCTATTGCAATGTCATCAAAGAAACTAGGAATTAGCTGAGGAAGAGCATAAGCAGGGCTCAAAAGCAACAACAGATTTGACCAATTTCAGTGTGCATATACAGGCAAAATAATGCAACAATGACGAAAGAACTGCACCACGACAAGTAGATTAGACAGATACTTCCTAGTTTTCATATGTTTTTTGTTTCAAAAGGAGTTCTGTATTGCATACTAAGGAAGGGATCCAAATATTAACAAGTCAGTCATCACCGGAGACGAGCATCAGCAAACTGTGATTTGCAGAGTCACCAAGCCAATAAAATAATGGAGTGACTTAAACAATTGACTACAATAAATTTGGAGACTTGAAATAAGCTGAAGGACATACGTATGACTGCCAAACACATGCAATGGAGAGCTAAGCTTTCGCATGTCAAACAGACCAACAGTACTATCTGACGATGCTGTAGCAAGAACCCACTCAGTATATGAGTTGAAAGATAAATAATTCACCTGCAGAGAGGAAGAACAAACAAGATCAGCGAGACTGCATCAGGAAAAGTATTGAGGAAAAGTTTGTTCAGATGGTGCACATGCTATTCACTTTCTGATTTCGCAATTCATTAATGCATGTGAAGCAGGTGACAGGATTAACCTCTCGAACAGATAAAAATAAAAGTTAAAACCACTAAAATGTCCCAAGGATAACCCATTGTTGGAGGTCCCATTATTCCAATACTCATGACATCTCAACGGTCCTATCATAGTAGTTCCATATGAAGCTTTCATAACTAAAATGAATATAATGCAGAGGCCCAAGACTCCTCATCTAGTTTCTTAACAATTAGCATAGCACATGAGTCGTGGATAAAGTTCAGAATGTTTCTTCTGTACAATAAAGAGATTGTTTCCTTTCAGCTAACATTGTACACGAGTCATGAATAACAATCTACTTTTTGTTCCACATCATAGTTTCATATGTTTCTCTTAACACCATATTGGGTGCCTAGCGCATGATCTATGGGTTATCATTAAACAATTAGATAAACATAGTAGAGATCAATCTCAATGATACAGATCAAAAAGTGTCTAGTAAAATATTAAACAAGATGAAATTTAAAGACACTGGCCTCTTTCTCATGCGCTAAAACTGACTGTTGGGCTTTGTTTGTCCGCAAGTCCCAAATGATCAGACGACAATCATCTCCGACGGAACCAAATAGGTTCTCATTCTTTGGATGCCATGACACGTCCTCAACTACATCTTCATGCTCCTATACAAAAATACCACAATTAAATTCATCTGCCGCAGTGATATTCAACTCCAGAATCAACAAAAGAAACTCAGTTGAATCAGCACATTGGGTGAAAGGACAGATCACATTACCTCATAAGTATGATGGGCCATAAGCACTTTATCTTGAGGCAATGCAGATACATTCCACAAACAAATCTTCTGATCGTTTGAACCACTCAAAAGAAAACCCTCCTTAAATGGGCTCCACGACAAGCCATAACCTTCTTTATCATGCCCTCGAAGTCTAACATCAGGGTTACAAGACCCACCTTCATGATCAAGGGGTTGTTTAGCTGAGTCAAAGACATAAACCTCAGAGCTACTAGTCTTTGCTGCAACTACAGCTGGCTTCTGTGGCATACATCTCGCCCTATTCACTTCTCCATCAACATGAATCTTTTGTACTATCTCTACCTGTGAACACTAGATAAACTTAATTGACCAATTTATTCACAGGTCTTAAACACTAGGGAAAAAAACAATTTCAGATTAAACTTCCTTCATATAAACACCAATAGGCACCACATATGCATAAATTAATTCATTTACAAAGAACTTTCTTCATTTGGATATTTCATCAAACAGTTCATATATGTATCACTCAACATGAATATAATAGAGGATTTGTAACTAATTTTTACACTATTAGCGCATTTTAACAGATAAGGAATAACTTTTTTTCAAATATTAGTGCAGTTTAACCGATTGTAAGGAGTTACAGACCTTAGGGATTTGAGGATTCATGAGATTGTGTTCAAGTCCTGAAGCAGGATTACGAGGGAGATGAACATTTGCGACCATGAGGAAGTTGGGGCAATCGTCGGAGGTGTGAGTTCCGAGAATGAGCTTGTGTACAGCAAAAGCACCGTCGTCGGTGGTGGGGGACGGAAGCCATTGAACGGTGAGAGAAGGCCATTCAAGGGCATGACAGACGACAAGATCGTAGAGCAACGGCGTGTTCTTCTTCCAAACGGCGAACTCCTCTTCTACCTCTTGTTCGGTTTCTCCCGCCGCCTCCATTTCTTCTTCTGCCATTGTTGATGGAGAATGAGGGTTTTCTGTTTCCCGCCAAAAATGGAAAATGGAGTCTACGAAAGGCGGTTGGAAAAATTATCGCCGTAGCTTATAACTTACTACTGCTCCAGTGGATCACAGTGAACTTGGGCCCGTTGTGGTAGTCCAAGGTCCATTTTTGGAATTTCACGCATACAAATTCTGAAGGGGAAGTTACACCAATGACTGCTCCATCAAAAATATTTATATCAAATCAATTAGTTAATATCATATACAAGTTCTTTATTTATGGGAGTATTTCTTCTTCTTTTTCATTATTATTTTTCCATTTCTTCTTATAAATTTGTTTTTGTTTAAATTTATTAGACACATTCTTTTTCTTTTTATTTTTTTTCTTCTATATCTATTAGTCATTTTGTTTCAACGTAATTCTTTTTTCATATACTAACTTGAATAACTCTTTTAAAAAATGATGAATTATATTTAACTTTAAATTGAGATAGAAATATAATTCTTTTTTTAAAAAAAAAGATAAATTAGATGTAATTGAATGAAGAAACTTAAATATCGTCGTCAACATCCTTTCAAAAATATTAATTTATAGAATTCATGAAATTTCTTTTATATTTTTAATTTTATTTTAGAGAGATGGAAACTAACTTATTTGATTTATTCATTGTTTGTCTTTTTTACAAATTATGACTAACCTAGTAAATTGAACTATATGAACTAAAAAAATTGACGATGCTATTTATTTATCTTCTGAATATACATTATAATATCAATAACTATATTCTTACACATTTTATGAGAATCTTGACGATTTTCACAGTAATATGTGATTGAATGGATACAAAGTTAAAAAATTAAAAAAGTGAAAAACAAAGTAAAACATTACAAATAAAAGTATAAAAAGCACAAAAAAAAAATTAAGAATGCTCGATGGAGCATGATAAAAGTAGAAAGAAATGCCTAATACAGTATGATAAAGTAACTTAAATTATATTTAGCATGATAAGGTAAATATCTTTCTTCCCTGTCTCGCTCCCTTTTATCATCATTTAATTTTCACGTGTTTTAGGAATTAACTCATGTAATACAATCTATCTACTAAAATTCTTATCACTGTATCTTTGTCCTCGATATCTTTGATTAGTTTAGTCTTTACTTTTATGAACCAATGAACTATCTATGGTTCTTGTACAAAGAGCATCCCGAGAGGCTACTATGCTCACCGCGCACTTGTATTACCACATGGACTTTTTATTTAATACTTTGAACCCCTGAGCAAAAATTATGGGTCCGCCACTGTTGGTATAATGGTTATATCGGATATAAATTATTTAAATGTAATTATAAATTTTATTTACATATGAAATAAATGGTTGTAGATATAAATGTGGATTGTTTTTACGAAATATAAACTTGTCAATCAATTTTTTGAAATTTTGAAATCAAGTCTTTCGGGATTTCATATGATGATGTGAGGTTAGGGATGATGTTGATTTTGGGTGGGAGGTTCATTGCATGATATAATTTGAATTATTGGAAATGGAAACTTATGAGCGGCGGGAAGAGGCAATAGCAATAGCAATAGCTTCATAGAACAAACATTAGAGCTTCATATAAACGTACGTTTGTTCCCCTTTTCAAATCTAAATGGATTAGTCTCTTGTGTCTTAGCATTAATTAAAGTGAGGTTTTGACTTGATTAGTGGTACCATTGCTTAGCTCATAAATATGTCCAAATTGCTCGACATTAAGTGCTGCTCCCTAATGGTACTACTGCTTTTGCTTGGCTTGAAGAGTTCGTGGTACACCTTCAGATTCACTTCAACTTGTTGCTGTCTGGAGTAAATTAAAACACCAATTCTGCACCACAGTAAAAATATTTTATATCCACAGTAATTAATTTATTGAAGAAGCCCAAATGCCTGTAACTCATCCATAAGTTATGTAAATATTACTGCTTGGATTTATAATAATAATAATAAGGCATAAATGACAACACACGAATTTCCTAAATGGTCACTCAAGTTTAGGGAATTGCCTTGAAATATCATTTATGTTTCATTTAGGATCAAAATATCACTCAACTATCGCTATTTTCCTCCAAATATACTTGGCACTTCAAAAGTCTCACTCTCTCCCATTGGCATGACATGTCATTAAAGTCTTTTTTTTAATAATAGGCTTAATTAATTTAGCAAACTCATTTAA